>NC_047019.1:40579938-40861928 GCF_902652985.1 Pecten maximus
TTCTTGAGTTATCGAGAAAAAAAGCATTTTAATATCTGAAGCTGTTTTAATTCAAAATTAAGTATGAGAATATGTTTATCCTTTTTGAAATGTGCAATTGATCATTTTGTATGTGAAATGTATTTAATTGAAGGTATCTAAAATAATGAGATACTATATCAATGTTATATGTCCGTCCAAGTGTTTGTACATTTGTTGCAAAACTTGCCATGATTCGTCCATAGAATGAGACACCGTCTGATTCAGACCATGTATACACACCACACCACTAGACTGGCAATTAGTCTTTTCACTAATGTTTTATTTTTATTTGGATAGAAAATAACATTTCTCTTGATAAGAGCTGATTGGTTTTGAAAGAGGAGAAACTTTCTAATGTCCAAGCTGTCATCATCAGTGTTTCTTGATGCATTGAACAAGACATTGTTGGTTAAGTTTATCACTGAAGTTGTTATTCAGTAGAATTTCCTTACATACTGTGTATTGAGTGATCTTATAATTATGTTTTACTTAGCATAGTGATCAAAATTGTTCTGGTGTAAATCATTTCATGAAAGTACCCAGGTACATGTATTAAGTTTGAGGAAGGCCTACATCAGACAATGTTTGTGCGATAAATGTCCTGACTTATGAATATGAATGTGATTCAACCATAGTGGAGTTTTTACTTATCAAAAGTTTTCAAGATTATCAAAAATTTGAAATAAAATAACATCTTAGATTATGCATTTTGAGATAATGATCAATGGCAGTGTTATGTGTACTTTGTATAACAGTGTCCATTATACTGGGTAATAAACAGGATTTCTTTCCGATAAAATGAGAGACCCCTAGTAATCTATTTTACACATACCATTGGGATATTTTGTTGACCTGCTCAATTTTTTACATAATCCGTCCAATCAACATTATAAATTTGAATGGCACTCACATTCACCAATTAGCTTTCAATGATTCTTTATTTTAATAATTTAAAACTTATACAATTTTTGTGATACAGGGAAAATGTATAATGAAATTGTCATTATTTTTCTGCACTTGATTTTACTGTGATAGGTTGTAGTTTTATATGTCAGTCTATCATACAAAGACGATTGTCTTAAAGGCAGGTTTGTTCATGTTGTCTTGCTTCTGTACAAATGTAGTATAGTAGTGAGATTTAACCTTGAAATGACCTCTTGTGTATAATTTTATTGAAAACTGAAACAATCTGTTGTATTTGATAAATGTTAGTGGCGTGTGACTTTATAGAAATGTGTTTCCCCAGAGTCTGATGAAGACTTTATTTTATGTGTGATTAAACAAATAAACTTGGTATATTATATACCTGTACAATACTGTGATACATACCCACTGCTGTTTGTAATCAAAATATGTATCCTACAACATACAAATGAATAATAATGATAGTTCTTCCTAGATCTGTATCAATTGAATATTATGTTCATTAAAAGGGACCAGCCATATTAATTTGGTCGAGTGCTTTTTAGCTTGCCGCTTAAAGAGGAGGGGAGCTTGCATTTTCACTGTGGCATCGGTGTTGGTGTTGGTTTGCAAATGTTTTAGTTATAGTGCAAGTGTTGAAAGACATAGTTTTTTATTGGAACTGACACTAGGGGCCTATTTTATCTTTATTTACTGGTATACATTACTACTGACTGTAATGAGTACATTGTATCAGCCTATGGCTATGTTACAATTTGCACAGAAACATTAAGAAAGCCTACATTCAGACTGCCTATGGTTATATTGAATTTCACCAAAGAACATTAAGAAAGCCTACATTCAGACTGCCTATGGTTATATTGAATTACACCAAAGAACATTAAGAAAGCCTACATTCAGACGGCCTTTAGGTACCTAGTATGTTGAATTTCTCCCACAAACACTCCGACGTTCTATAGGTATATATGTTGCATTTCTCAAGGACACTCAGGCGGCCTATGGGTTTGTTACGTTGTACCCAAAGACATTTAGACGGCCTTCCAGTGTGTTGCATTTCACTCAAAACATTCAGCCAACCTATGGATATGTTGCATTTCGCCCAAGGACATTCAGACGACATATGAATATGATGCATTCCACCAAGGACATTCGGATAACTAACACACATTTGGCTGCAAATATTATGTGGATGTTTATAAACACAATAAAGTTTTTTGCTCACCTTGCCCAAAGGAAAATATAAATGGCGACCCTGTAGTAGGGAAAATACAGATAGGCCTTTAGATCACAACTTGTCATCAAGGACTACCTGGTAATGGATTTTGACCATATTTGGTCTAAATGGCGACCCCCTGGAACAGGAAGGGCATGGCCAATAGGCGTAATATAGAAGTTATTTTATTCCCTCTTCTTCTTGTCAAATTGAAAGGATTTGATAAATATTTGCTCTGAAACATGTGACATGCATGGTAACGACAAACGTCTGGGAGTTACCTTCAAAGCTTACCACACATCGATCTAAAAGGACTGTAGAAAAGAAACACAAGCGAATGGACCTATAGGGCCAAGAAGTCCCTTTTCTCTCCTTTTGGGTGGTTGTTATAGGTGATCTTATTTTGCGCGAAAAAAAACCCAACGGTGACGAATGAAATTTATCCCATGTAAGAGATGAGTAATTTTAGCGCCCTTTAAAATCGGACTTTTTCTCCCTTTATGTTTTATTCTAAAGGAACATTTTTAAAAAGCTTACATATATTTGCCGCCGCAATTGCGACACTTAATCCCCATATTTTCTCTTCTCTGATGCCTACACTTCTTTTCTTCAACCTGTTCCTCCTAAGACAATCATCCTTATATTACAATTTCCCTTTAGATATCCCCATGTCCCAACGATTTCTAATGTTCTACAATGTCCCGGGGTCCCAAAACTTTCTAAAATTCAACGATATCCCGAGGTCCACAACACCTTTATAATATTCTACGATACTCTACCAGGCCCCAACGATTTGTAATATTCTACAATATCCCCAAGTCCCAACTCCTTTTTAATGTTTTACTATATATCGAGGTCCCACAACTCCTTTCTAATATTTTACGATAATCGCAGGTACCAACGATTTCGAATGTTGAACGATATCCCAAGGTCCCAACGATTTCTAATGATCTACGATAATGCATTTCTTTTATTTATTAATCATTAATCAGAACTCATTTTGATTTCGCAAGCGCTATTTTGTTTCCATACAAAACAAAGTACATTGAAAAAATCGAAGGTGTTCAGAGAAGGGCAACAAAACTGGTCGCCAAAGTAAAACATCTGCCATATCCAGAAATACTGAAGTGCCTGAATTTACCAACATTATCATTCAGAAGACAACGAGGAGATAAGATCGAACTATATATAATAATTCATGGAAAATACGATCGCGAGGTAACCGGAAGTTATGGGGAAATGTTTCAAATCGGTCTGGAAACAGAAGAAATTCTTTGAAAATATACCCTCAACAGCGTTCACGTCCTACGAACTATAAATGTGTGGAATGTGTGCTAATAATTTGAATTGTTTCAAAAGTGAACTTTGATTTATTTTACAATTTCAAGGCCAGTTTATGAACTGTAGTGTCGTTACATTCACAAATTATTATTAGAACAATTACCATGACTTGACCTTTGACATTAAACATATTTATTGTCCCAAATAGGCACAAAGGATTTAGCACAAGTTATGACAACTTATGAAGCCATCTCCTATCAACAAAACATTTTACGCAATTGATGACATAATAAGTCAATTTTACATAATAAATAGTGATATAAAGAAACCGTGAGAACAAAGAACAAGAATTAGAGTCAGAATTAAAAGACTTGTATTCAGGTGCGAGCGGAAATACAAATGAAGGAGCGATAACTAGAGTAGAGGGAGAACTTAAGAAAATTAGGGAGGAGAAAATTAAGGGTATGATAATTAGAGCGAAAGCTAGATGGAAAGTAGAAGGAGAGAAAACTTCTAGATATTTTTGTAACTTAGAAAAGAGACACTTCACAGAAAAGCTTATTCCAAAACTAATAACAGAAGGAGATAAGGAAATTTTAGAAATAGTTGAAATCATGGTAGAACAGGTCAATTTTTTTACCAAAATATATAAAAGTATAGAGACTGAAGTAGAAGATACACATATTCAAAGATTTTTTATGAAGAAAATCCATATAACTATAAATTAACTACAGAGGAATCTGACAAAATGGAAGGTATACTCTCCAGATCGGAATGCTTAAATGCTTTGAAGAATATGAAAAACTGTAAATCTCCTGGGCTTGATGGATTCACAGTAGAATTTTACAAAAAAAATTGGAATGACCTTCACCAACCACTTATTTGCTCCTTTAATGAATCGTTTAGAAAGGGTCAGTTATCAATCTCTCAACGCCAAGGTATCATTCATTGTATACCAAAAGAAGGTAAATCAAAATTGTTCTTAAAAAATTGGCGACCCATATCTCTTTTAAATGTTGACTATAAAATTGCCTCCGCTTGTATTGCCAATAGAATAAAACCATACCTAAGTCAACTTATCAGTGATTCACAGAAAGGATTTGTCAGGGCAAGGTACATAGGAGAGTGCACCAGATTTATTTCAGACATTATTGAGAAAACAAAAGAAAGCAACATTCCAGGGCTCCTTATGCTGTTAGACTTTGAAAAAGCCTTTGACTCTCTTGAATGGAAATTTATTCAAAATGCGTTAGAATTTCAGGGTTTCGGGCCTATGTTAAGACAATGGATAACAACTTTTTATAATAATTGTACAAGTTGCATTACCAATAATGGTCATATTTCCCAATTTATTGATATTGAAAGAGGAGTAAGGCAGGGTGACCCTTTGTCTCCATATATTTGTATTCTATCGGTCGAACTATTTAGTTCATCACTAAAGTTTAATTCTGATATCAAAGGAATTAAGATTGACGATTCTGAATATATGCTGAGCATGCTAGGAAAGATAACAGTAATTAAGTCTCTAGCTCTGCCAATATTTACACATTTATTTTCATCTCTTCCAGACCCTTCCAGAAAGTTTTTTTTCAAAATCTACAAAAAATCTTCTTTAAGATTTTGTGTTCTGGGAAAAATGATAAAATAAAAAGAAAAGTAATTTTCAATACATATGAAAATGGTGGGTTAGGAATGCCAAATGTTAAGGCGTATTGTCAAGCACAGAAAATGTCATGGATAAAGAAAGTCCTTAATCCAGAAAACTATTCCAGTTGGAAAATGCTACTAGTTACCCAAATAGAAAAACTAGGAGGTGAAAAGATTTGGTATATGAACAATGAAGGTTTATTGAAAATTTCAAAGAAATTTAATGTCTTTTGGGGCAATGTAATTAAGGTATGGGCCTCCTGTAGGAAGTCACCTCCCACAACCCCAGAAGACATGTTAGCTCAACCATTATGGTTAAATAACGAGATATTGATCAATGGTAAACATATTATATATTATAAGTGGATAGAAAAAAATGTTTTTTTTTCATTAATGATTTAATAAATGAAGCAGGGGAGTTTTTGTCCTTTGAAGATTTCAACCAGAAGTTTGAAATTAATACTGATATTGTAACTTACCAAGGAATATTGATGGCTATTCCAAGAGCTTGGAAACAAAGTATAAACCAAAATGGTGGAAATCTTGATATTATTGAAACAAATCTTATATGTGCATTAAAAACAAAAGAAAAGGTTGCAAAATATTTGTATAACTTATTGGTAAGTGAATATGTATTAGCTCCTGTTAAAACTATAGAAAAGTGGAATGATAGATTAGAAACAGAAATAACGGTAGAAGATTGGAAGGTGATTTATAGGGCACCTTTTCTCATGACAGACGACTCAAACTTACGAACATTTCAATTTAAATTGCTCCATAGGATTCTGTATACAAACACCAGACTTCTTAAAATGAAAATTGTAGAAAGTAAGCTATGTACCTTTTGTATGGCTGACAGAGAATCTATGGAGCATCTTTTCTGGGAATGGGAATTTTCTCGGGTTCGGTGGGAATTTTAAGAAAATGGTTTCTTGTCCAAAACCAATATCAACTTCCCAATGACATGTATTTCGGTTCTTTTAGGTAACAACAATGATCCTCAATTTGAAGATATAAATTTCTGTATCTTGCTTATAAAAAGTTAATATATACTTGTAGATGCAATAATACTAACCCATCTGTTGAAGGAGTAAGAGCAGTGCTCAGATATTACAAGCAAGTTGATACTCAAAGTCTATTTTATTACTCTCGGCGAAAGGCAGAACTAGTAAGGAGACGATGGTCAAATATAGACCTAGCACTTCAACTAGAACAGTAAATAAATAACAACAACTTTACATGATTTCACAACTTAGAATTTAATGTAGTTAAGGTCATTTGCTATACAAAGTGTTTGCATTATATATATGTATTAAGTTACTGGTGTATTGACATATGGTACTGTTGAAATGTACACGCTTGTATGATACAGGAATACTGTGGGAATACGAATGTTAATAGTGTACAATAATAGTGACAAGATAAAGAAATATTATTTCTGATAAAAAAGGCAAAATGCCATAGAGTAAAAGTGAGGTCCAATAATAAAGAATCGCTCTAAAATGCAAATTTAATTGTACAATGTATATATTAATTGCTATTTACCACATGATTCCTGTATAAACAATACCAATGCTTATTAAATTAGTAACCTCTTGAATGTAATATTGTTTGGTGAACTTGAAAAATAAAAAAATGAGAGAAAAAAAGTCAATTTTACATAATAAATAGTGATATAAAGATAGACTTGCATGTTTAAAATCTCTTGCTGGATTTGATGAAAGCCTGCACATGTTCGAACACATAATTATTTACATCCAAAGCCAAATTACCATGCACTGAGTCTGGTGTAGAGGATGCACTATATCCTGTACCTCTACGATATCCACAGGTCCCAACGATTTCTAATGTTCTACGATATCCACAGGTCCCAACTCATTTCTAATATATCCCTGGGTCTCAACGATTTTGAATGTTCTACGATATATCCAGGTCTCAACAGTGTCTTATATTTGACATCCGATACGTTCACTTATATCACAGTTAACAGTAAATAACTTGCGGCAAAAAACAACAACAACAACAACAACGATACGGTTGTACCTATCTACATAATGTTGTACCTGGGGATGTCACGTGCCAATGAAGCGAGGCAGCCGGGAAACTAAAACACGTCAACAGTACGTGTATGAGTTGTCGTCGGCGTTAAGTCTACTTCACTCGCAACATTTTGTTTAAAATATTTGGAGTTTGCTTATTTTCTTTCTCATTTGGGAGTATCGGTATACCCCGTGAGGGCACGGGTGAGGAAGTGGTCTGGACACTGTCTGTAGCTCCATAAATATGATTTATCAAGTCGAGACTTATTGCGTGAAAATCATTGGTAAGTATCAATAATACACATAAAAAAGGATCGTCGGTTTGGCCAATGTACACAGTCAACGTCAAAAGGAGGTGTCGGTTTGAGCAATGAATACAGTCAATGTTAAAAGGATGTGTCGGTTTGACCAATGAACATAGCCAACATCATCAAAAGGAGGTGTCGGTTCGACCAATGAACATCAAGCATCAAAATGAGGTGTCGGTTTGACCAATGAACATCAAGCATCAAAATGAGGTGTCGGTTTGACCAATGAACATCGTTTGTCACTCTGCAATCATTTGTGAACTTTTCGTCAGACTTTTTTGTTTTAATAAGAACACGATTTATTACCAAAATGATGCTACGAGTAATGTGTATAGTGTTTACTAGATTACTCTTTACGGGAGAAACAAAGGCAAATGTTTACTCATCATCGAGAGAAGTTCAGCTCGTGGCCAAAATGGAGGTGGCAATGATTGCCGTATTGAATGACTTTATAACAGCAGAGCAGAAGGCCGGACGTGACGTCAGCCAGGGCATTCTGACGTAAGTACATTTCAGCACTGACTGTTTTATCAAAGCGTGTTGTGGTCCTGTAATGCCGATTGCAACGTGTGTGTACATGTTTCGCGATTTGCCAGAGAATGAATTAAAGGTGGTATTTAGTTTTTATTTGAATCGGATAGTATAAAGAATGGAATATCAAATTCCTATTTGTCCAGTATTGATATGCGCCTGCATTTATGGAATATTGCATAATTCGCTCATTAAATCAAATATCACAGTATTTCGCGTTTTATTCACAATAAAATACACTCATAAAAAGCACACGTCAGATATTTTTATTTTCATTGCTCGGGTATTCATTTTTTTTTTCATTTAGATATATACATACCCTTTTACTTTGTCGATTACAATACACTACCATCACTGTTTATCAATGTTTCTGATCGTCAGAAACCTAAGAGACTCGGCCCTGTCGACAGAGCAGAATATCGCGAGTTGAGTCAATGGACAGGGCAGCGTATCGTGGGTTGAGTCAAGAGACAGAGCAGAATATCGTGGGTTGAGTCAATGGAAAGAGCAGAGTGTTGTTGGTTGAGTCAAGGGACAGAGCAGCGTCTCTTGGTTTTCCGACAATGGCTTTTTCTTTATCATACTTTAATAACACAGCTCAAACTACGGCATGCTTAGTTAATGTGATTAACAGACTCGTGGAATGATGTGTAGGTAATAAAGCAATCGGGATAAACATTGCCAAGGGTTTCGTGACGTCGGTGCTCCGTGAATCCCAAAGTAACCCTCCGTCAAATCTTGATCGGTCAAGGACGGAACATTGCTCGAAAATGTCAATAGTTCTGTACCAGTAAGAATAAACAAGATATAATATAGTAATTTACCGTGGCTCAAACTCAGTATAAGTGTAGTTGACTAAAACGGCAATGATAGCAACCAAGAGTGCAATGAGCAAGACATCTGCGCAGGAGTAAGGGTCCGTTCGAACTTTGGCCAAAAATGCGTAGGGTCATGAATGGTCAAAATTGGCACTATCACAAAACTGCATGTATATGGAGTAAAAGATGGAATCTCAATATTTATTTTGACCAGTTATTTGTACCATGTGTACACCACCTAAGATAGTTACACACACGAACGCACTTGCTATGCATGTACATAAACGGTATATAATTTTCAACTTCGACATAGATATAACTTTGACGAATAGTAGACTTTAAACTTCCCTTGGATCTACACTGACAGGGGGATTTTTGACAGACAAGACAAAACACAGTGCTTGACTTTAAGTGATGTTTTTATAGGTAAGGGTCTATTAAGGGTCCGAATAATAACGTTAGTTAAATGCTTCCCATGTAGACGTAATTGCTAAAATTGTTATTAATTTAATTATCATTATTAGGACCGCGCATTTACACCATTGAAAATTCAAAAATGTTGCAGATAGTTTTGTTTTGTTTTTTTAACAGAAGATGACAATCTTTTATTAATATGAGAAACCTCTTTTATCACAAGCTTTTTGACTCACGTGAAGGCTGTACATATGTCCCATGGTGACAATGGAGGGTTTGCCGATAATCCACTCACAGCCTTCCATCTCCTGAAGAGGGCTTCAGCAGACTGGCACACAGTTACCGATTCGATATGCTGCGAATCTTGTCTGGGCATCGCCAGTGTGAGAGGTAAATATTCGTTACACAAATGAAAATATACTTAAATAGTTCATTCTTATTCTGTAGTTGTTTTATTGAATAGCCAAAACACGTTACAAGGAATACTAGTACATGTATCATCAGACTCTTTCAATTTCTAATCCTACTATTTAATAACAGAAACATTAGTAAACATATCTGTCACAGGTCATATTTAAGTATAAGGTATTAAGAGCTACTTATTCATATACAGTGTATATATATAGTTTCCTAAATTGTGGTATGAATACGGAGTTTCAGTCCACATAGGAGTTGTAGTAGTCGTCGACCTATCCCGACGCTGCCAATGGAGGCTCCATTCCTCATAGACGATGTGGTATGGCTGTCGGCCTATCCCGACTCCACCAAGACGAAATTTCAGTATTCATACAAGTTGTAGCATGGTCGTCGGCCTATCGCGACTCCACCAATACCGAACTTCACTCGCATTCCACCAATACGGAGTTCCAATCCATATGGAAGTTGTAGTATGGATTCGGCCTATCAAATTGAGATCAAAGAATTGTATGCTCTGGGCTTGAAAATTGGTTTGACGCGAGAAACCATATTGGTTTACGATTATAAGTAACTTCAAATCATGCAAAATTTGCAAGCATTTATACTTTGTATAATCAAACATTAACAATATAATAGCTGAGATACCAACCCCATACTCTACCCATCTTCTAGTCTATTGTTATCACTTATCAATATACAATTCTACATATCGTTTTTAGAGTTTAAGAACACTATTCTAAAGATCCGCCAGGAAGGAGGACTGTCTGTAACAACAGACGATGTGGATGGAACAGCTAAATCAATCCTACGGTTATGGGAGACGTATGACCTTGACCTAGATGAACTGATGTCGGGAATTATTTATGACACAAAGACAGAACCTTTTACAAGCTCGGATATTATATACATATCACAGTTTGCACGAGGATATCAGAAAATTGTGTGGCTGGAGAAGTCGTTAGAGCGATACAATGTCTCCGGAGATGAGGACATGTGGATAAAGGCGACGTTAGCTAAGGAGTATAGCGAGGTGGGTATAGGCCCACCTAAACACAACCATTTTATGTAAAAAGGACAAAATAATAACCCCAAACACTATTATTTCACATACTGGATTACTATAATATCCGATATAGTTTTCTGTATATCTCTTAACATTTTATGTTGATATCCATAGGAATATACACATTCATTGTTTACATTCGATATGTAATTTATTTTATTTAATTTTTCTACTGGAATATCCTCAATAATTCATTCAGACGAAATGCGCATTTTTCCATCCAGTTTGTCTTAATATCACTGTTATAGGTATTTTAAAAATATCATGTTCTGACTTCAGTATGGAATGCCTTGGAAATCTGTGGAATTAATTACACCTTTCCTCAATATCGGTTAGTACTTATCAACATAGTGACATACAGTTATGATATTGAAATTAACAAAGCATCTGGAAAGTAAAAAGATAGTGATTACTTCGATAATTTTGTGTCTTAAAAGGAGGATATGGAAATAATTTATACGGTACGTCTATAAAAGCTATAATATATCAGTTATATTTTTGTTTGTTCAATACTTATTAGATTATACATTTGAACTACATTTGGTGACTTAATTAAGTGACTATTAACACGGTGATACTTTTTGACGTCAAGTTCGAGTCAGGACTCTTGCCTCGATAGGTTGCTTTGCGTTTTAGATGATAACAACATCAAAGCCGACTATCATCTGTATATGTCGCGGAGCTACAGAATACCGGAACACACAAAAGTGTTGGTGCCTGACGAATTGTCTGTCCTGAAAGGGGTTTACAGATCGCTATGTAGAGGTGAGATAAGGGTAGGTAACCTCGAGTGTCGTCAATAACGCCACTAGTTCTATAGCCCATTACAATAAGTTATCTATGATATTTCCATCAAAATCAAATGTATTTTAAGGTTAAAATAGCATAGTAACATACTGGGAAGAAATACGAATATCACATTTCAAATGTTGCATAACACCGGAATCATTTGTTTGTTTTGGGAAAGCACCAATCTTACACAGAGCAAAGACATGCAACATTATGTGACTCTATTTCAAAGGATGTGAAAAGATAACTTGATACCATTAATAAGATATTCTATTTATCAGACGGCAAAAGAAATGTCTCTTCTGAAGTGTTATCTTCGACCTACAAGGATCCCTTACTATCGGACAAAGGAGGAAGTTATGAATAACATTCCACGACTGTCTATTTTCCACGATGTCATTTCTGATCCTGAAATGGAAATGATTCGAGCTGCAGGTGCAAGTGTTGTGAGTACTGACATATGAAAACACGTGTTACGTTTTAATGGTATCGGTCAAATTTTAGAGACGAGCATCAGGGTCAAATTACATGTTACGACTTTATGAAAAGTATATTCAGTATTCTGGAAAATACATTGATATAATCAATTATCACCTCCCCATCGAGACTTTGACATCTTGTCTACCTATGATGAGTATCCTTCGTCGCTCACTGACGAGTCCCAGGACGAAACAGCTGTATATTCAGTTTGATTCATATTTTGCTCTACTATAATTTAATTCATTTGATAGTGGCACGGTTTAGAAAATACACATATTCTTATGAAATCTATCATTGGAAATTATGACGTTAATTGAATAATTATGTGAATACTGTATCTCCCCATTCAGATCTTGACTTTTCTTTAGTTCTTTCTGTTGGCTGTTACAAATATATAATCACCTTAGCATCAAGCTGAATGATGTAGTCTATTTCGTTTTTTTTCTCTCTACTGTATCTAACGGTTTTGTTTTGAAAGGTGCTGATATCTTGCGGCCCTTTTTGTACATTTACGTAACAAATTAATATAAACGCTATATATACTCGAGACAACCCGCCCCTCTATCGAGATACAAGTAAATTACACACGATCACATACAAAGAGCACGAAACAGTAACATGGACTACCAACAATAGATATTTTCTGAGTTTGTAATCATTACAAATTTCAATCGCGCGTCTTAGGGTATAGCTATTTTTAGACATTGATAAAAAATAGAAATACATATGTATCAACTTATCTGTCAAAGAAATACAACAAAATTGCCCTTCAATGTTTTTTGTTTGGTCATTTACAGAATATCCTTATATGCAAAATATGTTGATGTGTTCGTTTTGCCTTCCTGTGTGAAGCTGTAAAGATAATTAACGTATTTAGTTACCTAAATATGCAGAAATATTGAATGAAGCCGTAACAAACACCTAAGCCTTTCTTCTAGGACTCTTCAACCAAAAATGTCTTGAGAATCTTTTAGACTAAAAATCGTGTTTAGAAATACAGTAATGATTATTGATAGAAGTAACCTGAGGATACCATCGGAGATATTACTAAAATACAACGTTAACAATCTACACGCCCCAAGGACACTTCATATAACTACAAATATATGTAAATTAACATTTACTTTTATTGTCAACTGAGATAGAGAATAACTTACAAGGTAGCTATGTATGACGAAATACTACGTTATTGTTCAATCTTTTGTGTCAGGTGTTATATCATGTACAAAAATCCACAGATGTGGAGAGTGTGGATTTAAAAATAGATACAATTTATGCAGAATAATGAAGCTCCAAAATGAGATGAGAACTGTAGAGTCGAAATATACTCCGTTAGTATAGAGGTATTGTTTTGAGGAAGTAAAATCGGTCGGAAATGACGCAAGACACATTATCAAGCAATTTGGTTTTGATATTAGATATTCTAAGGATGGCTTTGATGGTCGTTTGCGTTTATTTTACTGCCCCACTTCTTACACTGAGAGCGTTTGTATGAAAGGTGACAGTTTACACAGCGTTAAATCAAATAAAGTTGATATACTGATTGTAGGTTGTGGTAGATGATTGTAGGCTGCGGTAGATTGTAGGTTGAGGTAGATGATTGTAGGTTGAGGTAGATGATTGTAGGCTGTGGTAGATGATTGTAGGTTGCGGTAGATGATTGTAGGTTGAGGTAGATGATTGTAGGTTGAGGTAGATGATTGTAGCCTGTGGTAGATGATTGTAGGTTGTGGTAAGACCTATGTCCTTGTCACTATTGTCACTACAATGTCATAATGTACAGAATGTGGAAAAAGAATGAAAATATGATTAAAAAATATGTATACTGAACATATCGGTACATGGATGATGATATATATTGATATTGATATTTGTTTGTAGATGGAGAGATCGAAGGTTTTTATTAAGAATGAGAGCGTTCTTAGCGAAACCCGTGTGAGCTTTACGTAAGTAGACAACTGTTGCTGAACATATAACATCAGGAATCCAGCTTACTATCTTTACTGCAGCCCGAGGTAACATCTTACTATAGATATCCATGGCTGTATCTCCATTTGCCCACATTCTAAAATCTTATAATGAGGGGAGTATTGTGACAAGAATTATAGTCTAGTTCAGAGTTGTTAACCTAAATCTACCTGTGTTTTTCTTCTGTTACCTGAGTTATATCATGATGTGATTTATACCTATAAGATGTCCATGTTTTTTCCCCTTTTAATATTAATTGGATTTAAATTTCTTAAAAAGAATTGAGTAAATCAAAGATTTTTTTAAGGATAATTCCTTCGTTCGGACATCAGAAACATGCACAAATTCTATTGATGAAATCTATGTCCGAGCGATGGCTATATGACTGTTTGTGCCTAAATGTAATGAAATTAACGCCGAAAAGTATCATTTCATATTCAAATACCCTGTCTTTGCGATAATTGGTGATAATTCGGGTCGAATTAAGAATTTTCAGGACTTAATACTCAACGAACTTTATCCTGAGAGTAAAATTGCCTTATTAATGTAAAGATTATAACTTTTACTACTATGGAAAAATACATTTGATGATCTAGGCTGATGGTGGATTCAGGTGATCCAAGCTGATGATGCCCGCCACCGCACGTGTTTGTAGATTACGAGACAGCTGCCCACAACGTCATTCGTCAGGTTTTCCCCGGGGTCCCTGTAAAGAGATGTTTCCCCCCGCTTCACACAATGTATATGGAGAAAGGCTCAACAGACAGGTTTGCAGCAGATTTACAGGACCAAAAATTCTATCAACAGACTGGTACGCCTGGCCGCTGTATTATCCTTGGTGCCCATGGAGAGTGTGGTGGACGTGTGGTTCAACGCCTTGGAAGAACTAGAGGATGCTGACCCTACCCTTCACAAACTACGTGGTGTCACAATGGATAGAGAGAGACAGTCAGACTTGGAACCACTACTTAGAGAGACGCCGCACCACCAACGACCTGGTAGCCTGGCACGGGAAACAGAAGAGGAAAGTTGGTCACCCTCATCCCAACATCTTCACTATCATCAGTCTTCCATGCAGGAGATCCAGGCCAGCAACGAGATTAGAAGGACGCGGGAGGACCAACCAGACCACGCACTAAGAGTTACCGGAACATCGACCACCGACTCGCCCAACTCAAGGAACGCCTTTTAAACGAGTCTGATGGACTACGCCGACGCAGCATCACAACTTTACTTGGAGTAAAGATGAAAATATGTGTCTGAACTGTAATGTCATTATTGATAATGCCATATACTGTAGGACCCAATTTTAGATGTCGTAGAAATGTAGGTGTGTCCTTGTTTTTTTAATGTTTAATTTGAACTACATGTACTTGTAATATCAGTGCTTTCTTTTACAATGTTATATGCTGACTGAGTGACTGAAATGTATGAAATTAGTAATTTCTTGGTGATATATGTTGCTGACTGAAATGTATTATCTATATATTTCTTATTTTTTTCATGTTTAATTTCAACTACATGTACATGCACATTTGTAATATTAGTGTTTTCTTTTGCTTGCTGACTGAAATTTATGTTTTATGAATAATTATTATATTCATTAAGGTTCTGATCAGAGAATTGTTTCCCACATTTTCACAGGTAAGAGGTACATGTATATATATATATATAAATCTTGTCCCCCACTTCTTACATGTAGCACAGATAAATGACTACAGGTATAATACAGGTAAAATTAATATGGTACAGACTATAATTGGTTTCCTTTGTCATCCTATATCACCACTTTTCTTTGATCTTTAAAATGTGGGCAAATGGAGCACACCCCAACTCCATAGCCATGAGTTATTTCTGTGCATCAAATTTAACCTTTCACCTCGGGCACCGGTTCAACAATGCCCACATCTCTAGTTGCAGGGTTATAGTTTGGTATCAATTAAATTATGAATAATTGATTAGTCAAAGCAATTGTTTCACTTTTCTAACGAGCGTATAGTGACCTATTAAAATGTTATCATTTATCGGAGCTCCAGAAATAAAACAATCGCTTCAGTTTATTCTATGACATAGATTATTATTCATTGCCGATAATAAAACGCGGTATCTACCTTATCAGAAGGCTATAATTGTATATTAATATCAAAGTGACCGGAATAAAAAAAAATTTTTTTATCAATTAGCGACCAAGTCTACAATGGAACGGGTTATATTTCCATCATTTGCGCTCTTTATTGGACGTCTCGGTCTCGTAAGCAGTATTAGAATGAAAAGGGAACAGAATAAACTGTCGTCTTGACTCTGCCCCGGTACTCTCTGCTTCACAAAGGAATTGGACGTTTCTAAATCATAGAAAACATTATTTTCAATCGTTGTTTGTATTAGCGATTCATACATGTAGATTAGCCCATTCCGATCTAATTTGTCTCGAATAAGCAGAAACACGAGTGACAAGACATGCAAGTCCACCCGATTCTGCAGACAAACAATTCTCCAGGACTAATGTATAGTCCAGCTCTAAATGTAGATTACCAACATTATTTTGCTTGGATCAAAGCGTTTCCATCAAGTGCATTCTTTTGTTAAAATAATATTGTTTACCCCTTTAGTGCCTCCCTAAAAATAGCACCTTGTTTACACTTACCCTTCATAACTGGCGTATCTCAAACTGTTTTTTAAAGATATATCGCTGCGCATGTTATACATTTTTGATTGCTTTCCTTTTTGCATGGATTACAGTGGTTGGTTGCTTGATACAGCGAAGGGAAACGAGTTTTTATTGAAAATAAACAGAAGAATAGGTCTTATAACCGGACTCGATACGACGTTCAGATTGCTGTATAGTAGTGTTGAACAATATCAGGTATGTAGGGGATCAATACATTGATACTATTATAAAATTCGTTACGATATAATCCATATACATTGTATAATCAAATTATGGCTTCTTAATTAATATTTTTGTAATTGCTTCTTGTGAAATGGACAAATTATCATAAGCTACCTCGTATACCGTGTTTACTCCACTTAGCAACTGGCTTAATCACTCTTAAAAGTCTACAAATATATGATTACAGGTGTTAAACTATGGGATAGGAGGATGGTACATCCCTCACCATGACAATCTAGTAAGTTTGATTTGTAATCTAACCCATACAAAGTACGTCAGTTGCACAGGGGCTTGGCACGATTTTCCAAATGATGGTCCATATATATATGTATTATAGTGTCAATACATATATATATGGACCATCATTTGGAAAATCGTGCCAAGCCCCTGTGGTCAGTTGTACAGCGGCACTCCACATGTTCAATCCTATTCAACTTATCATTGACATCTTTTTTCGGAAGATGATTAAACTTCACTTGTAGTAGAATTTTGCTACAATATTTTTTTTTCAAAATAAAAAACCTTTATTGGCCCTGTGAATCGGATATACAATGTTGGACACTTCTAACTCTTAAACAGCAGCCACGTGCATCGATCTTTATCTAACAACGTTAACAGCAGGGGCAGTTTACATCTAAGGTGTATGATAAGCGTTCCCAATTTCAGTTCAAGATAGCAACATCCCTGTATCCCCTAACTGCGGTGTTTATATGTCCCTGTTGATGCGGTATTCAGGGACTTGTTCCAGATGAGGGAGGGTGTAGGTTGATGAAAACCACGAGAAACTTTTATGGTCGAAATCATTATCTCATTTGTAAATATTATATTTCCTTATTCGATATGAAGACAGACGTGTTTGATGCTTGTTATCAACATGGACCACGTGATCAGCAAAAACATCACCGAATTGCATATATAAGAAATATGTTATTTCTCCATGACATTATGATCTCGACTTTCCCATGGTCTTCATCAACCTAAACTCTTGAAAGCAAGCATTGTTATGACATCTATCGTGGAAAGAAGGGATGTTACTATCAAGAAATGGAAAATTAACAAAGGAAAACAATAGAAATTGAAATAGTGGAGCTTGCCATGCATCCTTATTGTATGTTGTCCCTGTTAGTTATATTTTAAGTAAGGATGAAGATCAGTGTAGCAGGGGAAAATTTAGTTGATTGGAAGCTATCTAGGTTTTATTCTTTTACTACCATATTCACAGTACCAACTCAGTCGTTCCCAGATGAAGCACTAATACATATATGAAAGATGAACCCACCAAAGTTGTTATTAAACAACTTTGCTATTTGCATTGATTGGGAAATGAAGTAACTAATAACTTATTAATTTATTGTATTTCAAACATATATAAATCACATAGTATACAGTTTTAAGATTAATCATTGACTTTCAGAATATTCCCATCTGGGAGCCATCGACTAATAAATGCAGGGATGAGTTGGAAAATACAGGAGATAGGATAGCCACATGGATGTTTTACGTAAGATATTTTCACAGCATAGATATTGCATGTTATTGTCATGGTGCATCCACACCTAAAAGGCAAATCGGTTTATTTGATAACATAATACGTTCATCCGTAGTAAAATAATTTTGTGGCAGATATCTCAATCTCTGATACAGTACTTATGTTTGACTAATTCTCATTTTTACCACCTGGTCAAAAAAGGCCGATTGGGTATTTGCGTCATCATGTCCGCCTATCTGTCCGTCGGTTCCTAATTGTTTGCACCACAACTCCTACTTTTTAGGTATTTCTGTAAAATGGGGTAGAAAAGATAACAATTGGGCTTATAAGTACATGAAGTACAGCAGTTTGGGTTTGACTGTTTTGTGAGCCTTACAGCATGTAAAGTCTAGAATTTTTTCCATCCCTATAAACCTCGAGAGCGCAACTTTTGCATTTCTTGTTGAATTTCGGTGAAAATTGGTAGAAAGGATAACGATAGGGGTCGGGATTTAGAAATGCAATGGAAATTGGGTTTGACCATTTTTGTTGTACATTCCTAAATTTGAACGCTTTGTAGAGCTTAGGAACAATGGATCGAATTACGTAATTTCCTACTAGATTTTCATATTAACCGAGAGGTATTTGGTGTATTGCATGACTATTTTGAGGATGTGACATGACCTAAATAACCTATATTTGCATGGCAGGTATCTTCGGAATTTGTCACATACACAAATATCACTAGTTTATACGTTATTAGAAAGGGGAAAAAACAACAGTTTTCATTATTCAAAGAACACAATGGTTATGCAAAAGGTATAAGCATAACCTTAATAATTACTGTTGTTAGCGACAATAGAAACAATATCACAATGAGGAAATATGGGGAAATTTTAATGTGATGGTTAAAGAGACTAACACAGACATTGCTTTGCTTAATCTGAATGTCATAATTGTTCCTATATTGGCTTGACAGCTAAGTTCGTTGAAGGCGGGCGGAGCAACAGTGTTCCCAAAACTGAGAGCCAGGGTACCAGTTGTGGAGGTAAGATCGACTCATACATTCTGCGATGGTACTAGTTATTCGACAATAACAAAATAAACATTTTGGTTCCAAAAATCAAATCAAGAACCAAAATCGCTTTCAGATTATGCTACTGATTCCGGGGCTTTTTCGACACATAAACTTACACCCTTTTCCCTCTTTAAAAATGGAATAAAAAGAAAACTGAATGGTATTTCATTGAACATTGTGTGTATTTCACGAGTATGACAGAATATACCGATATTTTTCATCCATAAGATTAAACTTTTGAATGAATTCAACATCACATATTTGACTCAACTTACCCGAGCAGTGCTCGGAAACTGAACAAAGTTTGCGGGAGCCTGAAGTTGGTTCCGAGTTCCGAGTTCCGAGTTCCGTTTAAGATAAACGGAACTCGGAACCAGTTCCGAATTCCGTTTAAGAAAAACTGAAATATTATTTATTAGCTTTATTGGTTTTGGTCCCAGTTACGAGTTCCTTTTAAGAAAAACTGAAATATTATGTATTAGCTTTATTGGTTTTGGTCCCAATTCCGAGTTCCGTTTAAGAAAAACTGAAATATTATGTATTAGCTTTATTGGTTTTGGTCCCAGTTCCGAGTTCCGTTTAAGAAAAACTGAAATACTATGTATTAGCTTTATTGGTTTTGGTCCAGTTCCGAGTTCCGTTTAAGAAAAACTGAAATACTATGTGTTAGCTTTATTGGTTTTGGTCCCAGTTCCTAGTTCCGTTTAAGATAAACGGAACTAGGAACCAGTTCCGAGTTCCGTTTAAGAAAAACGGAACTGCAATGTATTAGCTTTACGAGTTTTGGTCCCAGTTACGAGTTCCGTTTAAGAAAAACTGAAATGCTATGTATTAGCTTTATTGCCTTTGGTCCCAGTTCCGAGTTCCGTTTAACAAGTTCCGAGTTCCGTTTAAGAAAAACGGAACAACTATGTATAAGCTTTACGGGTTTTGGTCCCCGTTCCGAGTTCCGTTTAAGATAAGCGTATATGGGTTATATTTTTGTATTCAACTATGCTGAAAATCTTGAAAAACAAAATAAATACAATTTTTTTTTTAAATGGAGACGATTTGTTAACAAGAATACAAGTTATCGCACGGAAACAAACGTATGAATAAATTTAATATTTTCAGTAGCAGATCATGTGAGCTCTGACTTACAAAACTCAAATGCAATCCCATGCATCCCCTCCACGCGGGAACAAAGCAATATGTCTCTCCGAAACTTACGGGGGCGACATAATTAATGGTTATCATTTATTCGATTCATTTATATGAATAATTCCATTATTGATATCATTAATTCAAGGAATAAAGTGATATCAATACGAATTGTTGATATAATTTATTCATTAAATGATATCATAAATTAGAATTCATGATATCGTTAAATCATTTAATAATACCATATATTCGAATTAGTGATATCACAAATTGTAGATTTAATCTAATCAATTAGTCTAATCATTGACAGCGAAAAACAAGGAAGGCCTTTGGCAACAGCTCCTTAGAAGTTTTCTGCTACCCCGCGTATTTCTATGTTTCCATGTGCCAATGAAAGAACTGTTCAATATTATTCAATGAAATTGTATTTTTTTTTATTTGGGTTGAATAAAACTTCAGTAATACCAATTAAAGATTTTTCCCAGTCGTCATATAGACATTTCACCTCAACAGTAGAAGCCATATTGAAAAACAAAATGGTGTATGAAATATACTTTGCAGTTATTGCTTTGTTTGGGTACTTTAACTTCACACATATATATAGATACATTAACTACAAATAAAAACTCATATCTCCCTCCATGGACCAACATTTCGCGATATCTAGAAAGCTGCTTTAACAAACTACTTTTAATTTACGAAAGGGTAAAAAAAAAGGAAATGTACCATGAACGAAAACTGCGTTGTAACATTCTTTCTTGGAGGTTACAACACAACAATTTCTCGTAATTTTACAAGACCAGTCGTGTTGTTATCCTTAAATGGAACTCGTTTATCTTAAACGGAACTCGGAACTGGGACCAAAACCAATAAAGCAAATATATAGCATTTCAGTTTTTCTTAAACGGAACTCGGAACTGGGACCAAAACTCGTAAAGCTAATACATTGCAGTTCCGTTTATCTTAAACGTTTATCTTAAACGGAACTAGGAACTGGGACCAAAACTAATAAAGCTAAAAATAGTATTTCAGATTTTCTTAAACGGAACCCGGAACTGGTTCCGAGTTCCGTTTATCTTAAACGGAACTCGGAGCTGGGACCAAAACCAATAAAGCTAATACATAGTATTTCAGTTTTTCTTAAACGGAACTCGGAACTGGGACCAAAACCAATAAAGTTAATACATAGTATTTCAGTTTTTCTTAAATGGAACTCGGAACTGGTTCCGAGTTCCGTTTATCTTAAACGGAACTCGTAACTGGGACCAAAACTCGTAAAGCTAATACATAGTATTTCAGTTTTTCTTAAACGGAACTCGGAACTGGACCAAAACCAATAAAGCTAACACATAGTATTTCAGTTTTTCTTAAACGGAACTCGGAACTGGACCAAAACCAATAAAGCTAATACATAGTATTTCAGTTTTTCTTAAACGGAACTCGGAACTCGGAACTCGGAACCAACTTCAGGCTCCCAAGTTTGCTGATGTTTTAATCTGAATAGAATTTAGTATGAATCTTCACGAAATACCGAAACTTAACTTTGACAAAAAACTCATTAGACTAAAATCTTTAATTAAAACTTAGACCAGAAGATCATTAACACCTATTGGACAAATTAATGTAATTAAATCATTGCTCATTTTACAATTTAACCACCAGTTTATATCATTACCTAATCTAGATACTAAATTTGTTAACAAACTCAACTCATTACTATTTGACTATTTATGGAATGGGAAACCAGACAAAGTTAAAAGAGACACTATGATTAAAAAGTATACAGATAGGGGATTGAAGATGGTAAATCTTACTGCATGTATTAACTCTCCCAAACTTGCTTGCATCAGAAGACTCGACCAGAATAGTGAAAAATGGCAGGCTATATATTAAGATATGTGAAAATAAGTGTAAAAATAAATTCTGGTGTGATGTTCTTTAAGCATAGTACTTACTAAGCTAAAAAAAAAACTATGATAACATCCTTCAGGAAAACATCTTTGTGGTGTTTTATAAGAAATACTACCAGAAATGCATTTTTATTATAAAGGATATAATAAAGGAGGTTGGCACAGATTTGTTTTATATATATGAAAAATTTATTAAAAAATATGAAGTATCAAGATTTTGTATTTCCGACTAAAGAATGTATTTCTTCGTGTAATGCACACAGACGAGAAGTTGCTTATCCTTGCATTCCTTTCAATTTAAATTTTAAGTCATCGGCGCCTATGTATTCATTCAATTACCGGTACTCGTACATTTACCACTTGTATTTTTCTCAGCTCCTGCCCTTCAAAAAGCCGAAATATTTTCTATATAATATAGTTCTATAATATGAAATATACATCTATTTTTGTGAGTGTTTGTTTGGTACTGTTCCTCCATCTCCATCTCGCCCCAACCTACCCTTCCTCTCGCTCTTGTTATTTTTTCTTTGCAGTTATCAATTCCAATCTCTTGTCTCTTATAAATGCAATGTACTGACTTTTTTTATTCTGCATTTACTTTTTTAAAATAACATACACTTTTCTAATGTTTTTTTTTTATCGGTGTGCATAATTATGAGATAATTGATAATAATGTACTATTTTAGAATATTGGAGCCGATATATTTTTGTTTATGTTTGTGTGTGTGTGGGAGTATGCAAATAAGACCTACATAATTATTATATATACACACATATATATATATCATACAGGACATGTCAAAATGTTGGCAAGTATCTACCTACATGTATATATCACAGGATGTGTGTAAATCTATGCGACTATGCAAATGAGATATATGCTTATATAAGATGTGTGAGTATTCAAGTGAGATATTTATATCTCATACAAGATGTGTGTACATGTTTGCAATTATGGAAATAAGAAATCTTTATCATAGGATGCGTGTATTTAAAATGTGTGAAAAATGCAAATAATATATATTTGCGAGTTTCATATAATGTTTCCGTATGCATGTGTAAGCATGTCAATGAGATATAGAAATAGGGCTTTGTGTATGTAGGTGCGGGTATGTAAAGGAGTAGTTGTCTCATGTAGTTTGCATTGATGAAAAATCTGAATAAAAAGATCATTTAAAAAAAAATCTGAATAGTTATATATGACTAAACGTTTTGTTAAGTTAACTCAGGACAGACTTACGGTTAATATTTTCAATAAAGTTAAAATCATGTGCACATGTCGTTATATTATCGACAGCAGGTCATATGACCCCAGTGTAACGGATGATATTAACGTAAGCAGTGACCGGTCATCGAACACACCAATAAAATATCTAAAATCGGTATTTTTGTTGTGTTTCAATGTTCAGATAACAATTAAAAACAATACCAACAACTGTTTTCAATTGTAATTATTATTATCCACAGAAAAATTAGTTACTTTTACGCCAGTAAAAACTCGGATATCATACGATTAGCACGAATTGCAATGAGGCCGTCCTATATGAATCAAAATGTGGAATTTTGGTTTTGTTAATCAGCCAAGATACGTATATTACCTTTATTACCGTTCCGAGTCATCTACTCATACCTAAATTAATGCGCTGGTTGAAGAAATTTTGTCATTGGAGATGTGTAAAACACATCCCATAATTATGCGGACTCAGCTGATTGATATAATACAATTGTTTGTAGGGCGCCGCTGCATTCTGGTATAACATACTCCCAAATGGTGACAAGGATGACAGAATGCTGCACGCTGGATGTCCAATTTTACTCGGCTCCAAATGGGGTAAGCTCCCTTTACCCTCATCAACAGGTGTGAAGACCAGTTTTAAAGAAAAGTATAGACAGGACTAGGGATTGATTGTGAATCGTTATAGTTAGGACTATGGATTGAGTGTGAATCGTCATAGTTAGGACTATGGATTGATTGTGAATCGTTATAGTTAGGACTATGGATTGAGTGTGAATCGTTATAGTTAGGACTATGGATTGAGTGTGAATCGTTATAGTTAGGACTATGGATTGATTGTGAATCGTTATAGTTAGGACTATGGATTGAGTGTGAATCGTTATAGTTAGGACTATGGATTGATTGTGAATCGTTATAGTTAGGACTATGGATTGATTGTGAATCGTTATAGTTAGGACTATGGATTGAGTGTGAATCGTTATAGTTAGGACTATGGGTTGAGTGTGAATCGTTATAGTTAGGACTATGGATTGAGTGTGAATCGTTATAGTTAGGACTATGAATTGAGTGTGAATCGTTATAGTTAGGACTACGGATTGTTTGTGAATCGTTATAGTTAGGACTATGGATTGAGTGTGAATCGTTATAGTTAGGACTATGAATTGATTGTGAATCGTTATAGTCAGGACTATGGATTGACGCTAAAAATATATAACATATTTAAAAATATGATTTAATGTATTAAATAGCATAGACGTTGTACGGATTCTTTTATACCTGCATTTCGTATTTCACCATTCGTAAAATTTAAGTACCCAGATCGTCTAATGATATTAACATTTTTTATGTTTTATTCTTGTGAAAATCGAGTTTTCAATGTTTCATGTCTCTAGAATCACTTTTTTTTTGCAGTAGCCAATAAATGGATTCGTCAGGGAGGACAGGTCCTTACTAAACTTTGCGGTAAAACACACGAGGCAGAATTCGAATATGACATAGACGGAAAGAAGTCAAGTTAAAATTCAGGTGTTATCTATTTACACGTTGTTGATGCCTTACATATTCGTGAACGTATAGACCTTAGTGTTTATTTGTTCCAGTTACCACGGAAATTTTTCGCTTTAATTGACAATAGAAATAAGAAGTTATCTACTAATAATTCCAGAAAGACGAAACAGGTATAAAACAGTTTATTTTCATTATTTTAAATACTCCGTACATATCACTTTATTTAACGGTGTTATGAACGCCTGTGTGCTTTGTAGTTATATATAACATTTTAATACAAGCTGTTATTTTTGTTACTTATCGTTAAATCGGTGATCCTGAGTGTTTATATATTTCTAACGAGTCTACGTCACTGCATTATGGGATAAGGAAACAACATCAATGTGCTATTTAACTGTACAACGTTTCCAACAACAGAGAACGGAAATGTTAACTGCTAGTTTAATTAATCAACATCAATGTGCTTCACCTATAGCTATGTACACTGTTTTCACCAATAGAGAAGGAAGGGAAATGCTTCCCGTTCTAATTTAAGTTTGTGTGTTTGTTATTTCAAACGAGCGAGACTTTTAATCAAAGATGCACGCTTAACATCGACATAAAAAACAACAAAAACTAAAAATCGACGCTGTTTTTTTTTATTTAATAAATATTGAGATGAATAGGTGATCCACACGAATTCAGTTTATGCACATTCGACCCACTAATTCATCGAGAAACAACAAAACTGTTAACATATTTACCGTCACAATATTTGTGTATTATAAATACCTATACAGATGTTCGTCGAAACACAATAGTCGTCGTACCTAGTAAATATCCATCAGTTCACATTCATCGATATAGCCAGGCTGTAATTAGTACAGCATATAATTGCATACACATTCATCAATACACTAAATTTATGTCTAATAAATATCTGTGTACACATTCATCAATACACTCAAATTGTGTCTAATAAATATCGGTGTACACATTCATCGATACACTAAATTTGTCTAATAAATATCTGTATACACATTCAGCGGCATGTCTATACAGATCAATCGACATAGCCTGATTGTGTAAACATGCCTTACAGATATTCACTGTATCACAAAATGCTGAGATAAACCTTGCAGATCAATGACATCACACCTATACATTTACATTCATCACAAAGAACTAGAAATAACGAACACGTATAAAATCCCACATATAAATATTTTATTTGTCCTTTATTTGTTAGCTTTCTGTTATTTTAATCTAACGCGTATATGATTGACATCAAAACGGTTTGCCGGTGAAAATAAACAAGACCCATATATATACATTGTATTCCCTAATCCAGTATATTTAGCTGTTTTTCTTGCTTTACTAACCTAGGTGCATTTTGATTCGGAAGTATCCATCTTGATAGCTTGTAATTTGTATTATAAGAGCAAGGTAATCTGTTACATCTAATGAAGTGCACAACATCTATTATAGCATAAAAAATACATAATCAAACGACAAAATAAATCGTGTAGCTGGTTAAATATCACAACTTGTTATCGGAAATATGTTCCATATTTCTGTAATAGTGAAAGATGCTAAATCTTTTAAAATTTTCAATTCAAATTCTTTTCGACATACATACGGAAAAAATATCCATGAATCCCTTCGCAAGCTAAGCAAGTGTTTAATTTTAGAGATACCATTTCCATAATTCACCTATGAGGAACAATTTCGTAAATCCAATTAGTAAGTGTGGGATTGGTTAGAGGTAAAGTTTTCAAACAACTGCATGATTCACAATATCCCAATATCAACAATTCTCGCTTAGATTAGATGAACAGGCCAGGAAATATCTGCCTCCCTCCGTCTACTGCTCAGATATTCTGATATGGTTTTGACCTCGCTTTATAAATGTAAAGTTTACGTGTCGATATTTATAAGTTAACGTGTCAAACTTCATAAATGTAGAGTTAATGTGCGATATTAAGGTTTAAGTTATAAACATTATTGTTTATATTTGTTAACTTAAATCTAAATATCACATCTGTCTGAAATGCAATATCGAACTGAACAATCACTAAATATGTTTTTGCTTCACCCAAAACGCAATATTTCGAAATAAGGTTTACAAAGATGGGACTCTTGCAAACACAAAATTCACACACAAATTAAAAATAAATGTTAGAACTTAAAACTATATAAACAATTTATATATGTATCATACATGTATATACATCATAATATATATATCTATATAATAATATAATAACTAAAAGACGCCATTAACAATATAGTCATTATTGGAATTCAAGAAAGAATAGCGACTACATAGGTATGATAACTGAAACACATTATAAATTATAGTAGTAAATAATGTATCCTAGAGCACCAGAGCACCATTGATGATTAAAAACAGAATAATTCAACGCAAGATAAGAAAAACAAAACAAAAACAAACAAACGGAAGAAAAATTGCTATATGCCATAACACAATGAAGAATAGCTAAAACTAATCGTAAAGGAATAAAAATGACATAAATATAACTCTCACTTCATTTAAAACACTCAAAAAGAACGAAAAGTACGTCACTTTTTGTATTCATTTTTTGTCAGAAACAAAACAAGTTACTTATCAGTCAAAACTTCAATTTTGTGTTTTAAATAGCCTATAGAGGAAAAGTTAAGGAGGTCATTTGAAAAAAAGAGATTGATTGAAAACGGTTTTTCGAAAGTATTAGATATTGTCAAACACGAAGAATATCCTCGAAAACAGGAAATATAAATTAACACCGAAAACATTATAATACGAAATAACGAAAAATCGCAAAGAATAAAACAATTACGCTTACCCGTCAGAAACCTTCAACTAAAAACAGCAACAAAGAGTTGTAAGTTCCCTGGGTGGTAGCCACGATAAAAAATTTCAAATTCATAGAGCTTTTAGATAAAAGTTGTAACACACAAAAAAGATCATTGATATGGAAAGCTTGGTCGAAAACCGGTCACATTGAAGCATAAAACTCAAATTTTAACGGACATTTCAAATGGATCACAATCGACGTTTGTCGTCCGATGTAAATGATGAGCATTGGAAGTTCTTTTACAAATAAATAAATTAATAAAAGAATACAAATCGTGTTTAGCGCCCAGGATTATAATTTACTATATATGTAAATAAAACATTTGAAAATGATGAAGATGTTTCAAATAATGTACACAAATATGAGATATAATACTGTTGCGGATATATACCCATACACCCTCGACAGACTATAACAAGGGGCAGACAATTTGAGTCAAAGGTGATAACAAAAAATGGCAAAAATAAATATATAACTTAATCTGATCAGATAAACTTCAAATTGCTAAGCAATGCTTACCACCACATGGGAAAGGCGCGGACCTACGTCACAAAAAATAATCGCCCGATGAAAAATTGGCTTCTCTCGAGTATGACTCATCCTGTATTCTTTGGACGGGTCATACTCATAGTCGTTGAAGCAAAAATACAAGTCATCCCATCTTTAGCATTTGTGTAACAATTAGCAGACCACCCGTCAATATGGAACATGGTTTATCTGGTCGTTGACAGTGTAAGAAACAAAATCCTAACTACAGCCAGCGTACTAGAAGACTAGACTTCAGCGAGAGTTTAATATAGAGAAGAGGTTGTTTAATAGATATATACAGAGTTGATTTTCTAGGAACGAATTCTTTCCCAATACTATATAAACTACAATGCAAAATCCCTCATCTTGTCAAAGAGTTTTCAAATGATAACAAATGCAAAAAAAAAATTGTACTGCAAATTACTTCCACTTCGTATGATGTGTTTTCACACAAGTTAAATAAGTTGAGTACAGTCAGTGCAAAATGAAGATAACATGGAAATATACGCAATCTACACTATATATAAAAATAATAACCATACAATAACTTACTCTTTAATCTTTAACACCCAGACATGCACTATTTCCCTCCAACTGCTAACACTGGAAATACTCTTTGAACAGAGGTGATACCTGTATCTTACAAATGTCTGAAATACTCATTGAAAAGAGGTGATACATGCATCTTACAAATGTCTGAACTCCAAACAAATGTCTTTTTCTTCTCGTGTGATGAAAATCCTCTCTAAACAACTAATAATTCCTTGCGGAGAAAAATCGAGTTTTATAGTCATTGATCTGTACCTGCAAAAACAAGAGTGTATCACCATATAATTTGTAATAACGGCGATTTACTGCACATAACTCTGTATTTTATCACTGGGGCAATGTTTTGGCGGAAAAAAATGAATAGTATATATATCGCAAACGCATTTTTATATATATACACTATATCATATCACGCGTCAATATCACAAATATGTTTGTTATTTTGGGGGTTATATCTATATTCTACATCGGAATAAAGACGTGTTGATTTAATTATATTCCCCTAAATTGTAATACATGTAATTGTAACAACGAATTTTCAAAACATTTTTCAATATTTTTCTCTTAAAAATAACTTATCATTACTATATAGAATTACATATTCACAATCATTAGAAATCATGTATGATGGAGGTTTACACCATAGTAGAAAGACACTTGTTGTCTTCAAACATAGGTACAGGAAGGTGAACAAACCATGCTGTGACACTGAGTAATGGGTTTACATGTCCTTCGTGGCACATACATATAAAATTGGTAATTTAACTCGATGCATGTGATTCTAGTGAATGGTATTCTTAAAATGTATGTGCTCAAGATCCCTCGAGTACATATATCCAGCGGGAGTAGATATAATTCATTTCATAAGATCACTTCTATAAACAGGATTAGTTTAATGTTCTTAAACCATCCTACTAACGCCCTGAATACCATTAAGACAAAATTGTCACTAGCTTTGTTCACAGAATTTAGTTGATGAAAACTTAATATAACAGCTAACCAGTTTTTTTCTTACACGTTTTAACAACACGCCATCAACTCTAGAACAACTTGGCCGCAACGATGCATTGTAAACAATTATTGCATTACTAGTTTGGTATGCCAGGTGACAGTGAAATAAGAGCTCGAGGGGCCCCATCATTGGAGTATATTGCCCACTCAGTACAATCTACATTACAGGATAACTAACAGTACAAACACAACAACATTGCATAGCATATTCAATTCAGTATCCTGGTTGTTCAGGGTTCCACGTTTTTGGCATGATGTGGTAATACTGATCACTCCATTTCAGCATCAAATGCAAATCAGTCAAGGTATTTCTTCATCTGCACGTAACCATGATTCAACACACGTGGTATCTGTAGAAAAAAAAGGTCCTGTAGAAAAAAAAGGTCAAAGTAATTTCCCAGGCTCATTTACCTATATATATCATAGTAACACAAATGACGAAGGAAGACAACTTTTCGACTCGTGCCCTAACCGGGTCTCGAACTCACGATCTAAGGCACACAATCGCCTTGCCAGAAATACCCGCAGCTTATACCGCTGCGCCACATCGGCGTTCTTAAAAAAACAAGAACGTTTCAATGGCGCAGTGATGGTCGGCCCGATACCCTAACATGATCATTGTGGAAGTCGTCTATTAGATGATAAGAATACATGGATACGAATTGTACATATATTATAAATATTTCTCTCGGTACAACTACGACAGGAAATAAAAATCTATATCTTCGGATCACCAACACATAGTGCATATGATACATTGTGCTAATAAATTAATAGATATATAACCTATATATATACAAAACACTAAATGTATGTGTGTGATGAAATATATATCCTACAGGAATATACAATGTCATTGTATGAGAAAAAAAGCGTCAACTACAGAATTGCTCAACGCATTATTTTCATAAACTAATAATATTAGAATATTCACATGGACTCAGGCCTGGTGGAGAAATCATGATATGGCGGAAGCTTTGTCTTATACATTTAGCTGGTTAGGTAGGTTAACCAGCTATAAATAAAACAATTACGTTGCCCGAGCTCTCAATTCTTTATAAAGAACACTGCAAAGCCATGTTGCTGTATTTGGAACCTGTTTCCACTTGGAATTTTCCATTAGTGTACAGGCCGATAAGAGAGGGTAAAACAGTTCATATCGGGTAACGTCCTCATAGATATATTGTGGACCATTTCCAGCTGTCACTCGTGCTGCTATGTGGGGATAGAGTCCAACAATTTCTGTTTGTTCTCTATCTAATACATTAGGTGTGTTTACATGACCTAGCAGAGTTTACACTAACCACCTTTGAAAGCCCAGACATAAAAGCACTACCTTTCTTTACTCATTTGTTGTTGGTTGGTGAGTAAATATACTGAATAATACAACTGGCAAGTGAGGACTCACTGTTATTTTAGAATAGATAGTGTTAACAGACCATAGCCTACAATACAGAAAAGAATACCTCCATATGACAGAAGTAATTTCCTACAATATATATTTGTTACATATACTTTTTGGGCAATGAATCAAGTCTCAAATGTAAAGGAAATGATTTAAGTAGGGTGAGTAAAATCCAACTACTTTCTGTCAGCATGACTCTGCAGCAAAATAATAAAATTCTTAGTGTCATGCAAGCAAAATGCAAAATTAATATACAGATTATGTCCAGGATATCGCCCTTAATAACTTATATGTAACTTGACACACATTGTCATATTTTGATTAAACTATACAGTGGCGTAGGAAGCCGTCAAAAAGTGGGGGGGGGGGGGGGGGGGGGGGGCAATATTTTTTTAACCTTAAATTGGACGTACTAAACAAATCGTATGCCAAAAAAGTTTGCAAATAATTATCATTTCATCATTCCCATGATAATTTATGTAGTACAAAATAAGTTATTTACGCAAAACATGAATCACCAGGCGCGGAACCAGGATTTTCGAAGGGGTGATCCAGTAATTCAGTGATAATGCGAGCGCCGTATGTACGTAAAAATTATTCCTATATTGTTGGTACAAGATTACTCCTATATTGGTGGTAGAGTTACGTTAAGATTATTCCTATATTGGTGGTACAGTTCCGTTAAGATTACTCCTATATTGGTGGTACAGTTCCGTTAACATTACTCCTATATTGGTGGTACAGTTCCGTTAAGATTACTCCTATTTTGGTGGTACAGTTCCGTTAAGATTACTCCTATTTTGCTACCAGTACAAGATTACTCCTATTTTGGTGGTGCAGTTCCGTTAAGATTACTCCTATTTTGGTGGTACAGTTCCGTTAAGATTACTCCTATATTGGTGGTACAGTTCCGTTAAGATTACTCCTATATTGGTGATACAGTTCCGTTAAGATTACTCCTATTTTGTTGGTACAAGATTACTCCTATTTTGGTGGCACAGTTCCGTTAAGATTATATATAATTACTTCTATTTTGGTGGTAGAGGTACATTAAGATTACTCCTGTTTTGTTGGTACAAGATAACTCCTACGTAGGGCTATCGAGAAAAATCCGGCTAATAACTAATAACATCTCTAATTTAACAGGTTAATGAATGAAAAAGACATGGCAAATGAATCTGTGATAAGGATGTAACTCCTATAAAGACAGCTGGATGTTTTAACAACAGACACAAATTAATGGGCCTACATTGCTTTCCTGGATATCTCCTTATTGAATCCCACCCCTCTGGCATAAGGGGAGAAAACAGTGCATCATTACAACATGGAGTTTTGCAAAAGACAAATTTTGGTTACAGACCTTTGTTGGATAGCAACGCAGGTGATAAACGTCTTACAAAGTGTGGTGATCATAACTCAGATAAAAACCAGTTGCTATGATGCTTTGTACATTATAAGTTTCAACTTATTGTATCAATAAAGGTATCAAACATCAAAACAAAATTTTTATTTATTGATTATGCATTTGACACTTCTGTTTTGAATATTTTATAGTGGATTCATGTATGTGGAACTAGACTCAACTGGATAGAATCACGGAGTAGTTACAATGTTTGATACAAGGGGTGGTCTTAACTGCTTGATGGCATGCAATCAAGACTAGTGGTGGCTGGGCATACAAACAGTCTAAACAAAATTTTGAAATCAATTATGCATCACTGAAAGACACTTTCATATGCATTTCAATCTGACAGAGCAGCATGCCATACAAGATTCTTAAAGAAACTAGGAGATGACAGGGATACTCACATTGAAATGTAAAACATATGTCACTTTATTTGATTTTAAACAGGATAATGAAATCTTCTGGAAAAAGGGACAGGTATTACAAGTGATCTTCTGAACTTTAGATGTACCTGTACTTAACCAAGCTCTATGGACTAGAAACATTTTGTCAACATTCAATAAATATTTGGAACAAGTCATGAAATCTTTCAACTTTTGAATCTTTCAGGTTATTGCTTTCATTTCACAGGTGCCCGATCAAATTGTCAATATATACGACTTCTTATGGTAAAATCAGGCATACTCACTTCAATCATACCCTTACTGGTAGATAACCTGAGGGAGTTTGAATGTAGCAAATGTTGTAAAAAAATATTAGCAGACCTCTCCTCCAGGAGATTGCCTGCAGGTAACATGTACATCTTGAAAGGAGTGACAAGGTGGATTAATATTATATGTATAACTGATGTATCAATTGAAATATGATAAGCAATAAAAATATACAACATTACATTTTACTTTTCTTTTTGCACACATATGGTCTATAGTGCATGTACAAAATAAGAAGAATATTTTGCCCACATTTTTTTTTCACATTTGTGGATGTGAAAGATATTGGAACAATGGAACTGCAAGATGGAACAATATGTGTCCACTGAATGCCATAATAGTGTTATATTGCACTGAAATATTTGTTTAGGTGGCACTCTATAACCTCACCCTTTACTATGAAGTCAATGTTTAATTTCCTACTAGTTTAAGGAATGCAAGCAATCAGGAATTAGTCTCCAACTCATTAAAACAGTTTGATTTCATCATTATAAAGACTACCAAGCTTCAAGGTTATCGATCAAAATAATGGAGGAGATCGATCTCTGGATCTTTGAAAAAAATAGTCAAATCAAAAACACAATTATGTATCATGGTTATAAAGCCTATCAGCCCAATAAGTGATGAAAGATGTAGAAGACCTCCTGTCAAACAAAAGTTTATGCTCTGTGGATGTGTAAGAATGACACCATGCCATAAGTAACTCCTGTCTTTGGTGGGCACATAACTGAATGCATGGGTAAACAATCTCTTGTGAAAAATTACAACTATAGAGCACAACTTAAAACTGTAAAGAAGGTCAAAATATAATATTATGTTTAGGGGCAACACACTATTCATAAGGTCATCATGTATAGCCAACAAAGTATCTGAATGCAAATAATCAGACAACACCCTGTCTACAGACAGATGGGCTGGCTAGCTGATTCCAGCATATTCCCCACAACTGTACAGTTTCTTCCCCATTTATGATGTGTTGGCTGTGTGGCTAACAGATGAGATTGTGTTTTATAATCTCACAAGAAAAGTCTGGCGGTGTAATAAAAATCCAATAGAATGTCATTGAACCGTGTCATTGATCCAACGTCTACCTTATACCGCTTGTCATGGTATATCATTTTAAAGTTCATTTAAATTAGTCATAAAAATCAGACAATGGATAGCTTTACAATTAATGGTGATTTTTCAATGCGTTAATATAATCTTCATTACTTGGTGTGATTAGTGCCACGCTTCATACAGATAGACCATTGTAATGAAATTCAAGCCCACATATTAATATGTATGTTATATTTCTAATGGAAATTGTAATAGATATATCTTAATCATAATGCTTCAAAATTACATTGGTGGTAAAAGGTTGATAGATTTGGATTAATCTCCAACCATGCTGTGTACTGAGGCAACAGATAAAGCATGTGACAGAAGCATGCTTCAATCTAGCATGGTTGGGACATATGTGCTTATACATGCAAGACAGGAAGGAGAAAAGAAAAAGATTTTGCATGCACTGTGGCTCGATCATGCAACCTTGTAACTCCTCATCATTAACGCAAAAAGGAAATTCCAACAGCCTTCTCAGCTATTAAAGATAGCTTAACTCTCTACTTAGATCGGGTCATCATCCTCAAAATGATTTGATCTTTAATGTTAGCATTTCAAATGGTTTTGAATATTAATACATTGTATATATACAATGTGTACCTGATATAGAATTTCCTATCTACATAATCACACTTTAACTAATGGCTTGTTTAAATATATGTTCTATTTACAGGGGTCCTGGAAACCTCAACACATGATCAATGTTTCTATGCTGGTAAAATTGCTACATGTATTTGACTGGTACTTATATACACTGTTTATGTACTAGTTATGCCATCAGAATAGTAAATAGTTTCAATTTGTTATGACAACAGGAATATGTTGGGATGTGACCTAGCTGAAGCATATGTACTTACAAAATTTGAAAAAAAAAACATATATAATATCAGGATCCCCAAAATAAACAAAGGGCTATAACTATGTATATGCTGGTAACCTAGTAGGTCACACCACACAAATTCAAGACAAAAGTCAAGTACAAAAAAAAACAAAAAAACTCATTGTTTCAAACTTCAATTTGAAAGTAAGAATGAGATATATCTCTGCACCTAACGACAATGATCAACATGACAACAATAAATAAAGAATAATCTTCACTAGAATTTAAAGATTAAAGTCATAAAATCAATTAAGAATTATGGTACCTGCAGAGTTTATACAATTTTAGTTGTTTTAGTACTGGCATATCAGTGTAATAACTAGAACTGTAAGCTTATATGGCTATAACTAATACTCTCTGCCAGCTACCCATCAGTTGCATACACTTGTGTTGTTCAAAGATACACATTACAACATCATACTATATATCACTCAGCTTGTACCATGTTTGAATAAAATCTAAGAACTAATATGAGCTATAGGGTACTACACAAAAACAAGTGTTATGATGAGAACCAGAGTTTTTGCAAATTGTCCCTAAACATGTACATGTATATTCCTGTGTAGTTTCATTTAGATTGGTTCACTATAGTTTAGGAGTTGTCCAGACAAGATTTTCAATGACAGACAGACAAGCTGATTCCAGTATAACACCTACCTAACTTTTTAGCAGTGGTATGACTATGTTAGACTAGTATTTAAACTGTGATACTACTGCTGTAATTATAAAGTAATCATACTCGTATACAAATAGGTTAACTTTTCCTATACCTTATGTATCCTAGCTTGTGCTGACAAATTATGAAGGAATGTTTTCTTTGAATATGGAGGTCATATATATTTGTTTTGTTTTCCAATTTCTTTAGAGGTAAATAATTCATGCTGTAATTAGTCACCACAAAACATGAAGGAATTGCTGATAATTATTGATGACTACATCTGTACAACCAAAGATTTAAGTTTCACACTGGATTGTCTTGTGTGGTATTGAATTTGGTCCTCAGGGTATTAACAACCCCAGTAACACAAGCATATCCAATGATATATGCCCATAAAGCACAGCTGGATTGTTTCTCAGGTAAACATATAGTAAGTGCTGAAGTACACCTGTAATTAGCTTTTGTTCCCAAAGCCTTCAGATTTTGTTAATACCTACTGAGGGATAAGGAAATATGGGCATACTTTTAGTACTGTGAATTTCAATTACCAATTCTGGTGAAAGTGTTGTAGCTTATATATAGCTGCTGAACTATTTTAGGATGTTATTACAAAATATTAATAACAAACAATTGGTATTGACAGCAGTATATGTTTTAATATTATCATGTTGCTTTATTATCACATATCTGTAGTTATATTGTTTAAGACTGCCATATTTCAATACACTGCATAAGGTAATATACCTTCCTTAGTTTAGCTGTGGTATACGCTGTTATGTAGATATTGATCAGTGTATCACACATGACGGGGATCTTTTACCTCTAAGTACAGTTAACGTTTGTGTATCCAATTCAGGCTGAATGTACTAGTCACATGTGTATTTTAGACTGTGCATTCATCATGTCGGAAAATTAAATAAAAAAGAAGAAATTTACACACAGACATTCTACTAATGTACTTCAATAACTTTACCAATGCAAGTGTCTGTTTCATTATAATACAACTTTGACCCATCAACCTCTGAAGTTTGTCAGAAATGTGACATACAGCTACAATATTAATCCAGTGTACATAAATGACTAGCCATTGACTGTTTCACTTAGTAGAATCAAGGGCCATACAGTGTTAAGGGTCATACTTCTAGTGAAAATAGATGGAACTTTGGAACTTAATGGTATTCAGGGAGACACAAGAACAATTTCATTGCAATCAATGTGTAATAAGGAGTAGGCTGTAACACCCCCCCCCCCCCCCCCTCCCCTCTTCAACCCAACAGCTACAATTGAAAATTTACCCAGTTATTTGATTGCACCACTTTCATTACCATTGACGCCAAACTCTAGGTAACCTTGCCTTAACTCATAAAATTGAAATCCCTTTTCTTGATTTTAAGTTTTAAGAGGGGTTTTAAACATATTTACTCTAGAGGGTGTCGTCTGTTAAACCCCTAAAGGTATCCGCATCTCATGGAAAATTTCAAGTCCTGTGGATGCAAAAATCTTTTAAGACCAAATAAGGTTAAACTCCCTTTACCCTATGCAAAGGGCTTAAAAGGTCCTACAACAGAGCTAGCTACACTATCTTTTATGTACAGTGATTTACATGTATGATTGAAGAGACTTGGGGTACGGTGATTGTTATTTTGAAAAATGAAAGTTAAGTTTAGTTAATCACCTCGTTTTTCATTTTTAATAAAGAAATGATAAGATAAAATGAACATACAAGATTTTAACTGAAGTTATAATAATCTACTGTACATGTGACTATAAGTTACAAGATAATATCTGTCTCAGTTTTGCATTTTGACTTCATTTAAATCTTTTGTCCAAGTAATTCAATTAATCAAAACCTGACATAAGATATATATTAACATTACACCAGACTGTGACATGTATATTAGGGCTGTATATATCGAAGTACAGTCTTTTATTCTGTTTGAAGGTGATCACAGTTACATAGGCAAATACACTAGTGCCCCAGTGTACTAGTTGGGAACTTTCCAATTATACCATCAGACCTGTGCTATATTCTGTTCTACACTGGTAAGGAAAGCTGTTCAATACAGGTAGCTCTGCTCCATGGCTACTGGCTTATGTTGTCAGTGCATGTATAAAGAGCGTGAATGGCAGTTTGCAGATAATCTGCTTTCTATTATAAAGAGATTTGTGTGTGTTTACATACACCAAAATATACAGGTAGAATACACGACAGCCTGCGTGCCATCGATTGGAGTCTAATCTAAAATATTGTAATTCACTTACTGTCCCAAAGAAGTAAAGATTTCTAAAATGTACACCTATAAAAGGCAAATTATATAACTCTATAAAAAGTTTCTTGTCACCTCGCCAGTGCATTGACTACCAGCACAAACTACTACTTCTATACAGGTTTATGGCACATCTAGATTTAATTCACTATCAAAAGATTTTTTTATGTGGTTAAAGGATAGAGTGATAAAGTCTATAAACAAGATCCTGCCAGCTTTAAAGGACATACAAAGACTCAATACATTTTTATTATTTTCTATTCAGTCTGCTGAATAAATTAGTGTTCAATAAAATGTAAGTGCATAATACACCTAGCTAATCACATAAAAGGATGACCTCACCTGTATTGACTTTACAGTTAAATTATGTCTTTACCAAAACTAAGCATTAAAGTACTACTGGAACTTCTAGATTATATATTAATGTCATGTTAACTAGCAGTGCTTGAAGTTACAATTGATGATTTAGTCTGAAAACTGTAATATATCTTTTCCTGGGCATGAGTTTTTCTTGCAAATGTTTCTAAAGAATATGTATAAAGAACAGAAACAGGGATTTTATTACAGGACAGTTATTAAGTCACAATAAAATATGTAAGTTCCCATAAAATTCGTTCTTAAGGGCATAGATAATGCCTAAAGTTACCAACACAAATAGAACTACACTGTGTAGCCTTTTGAATGATTTCTATTCAGAAAATATTTGAAACATTTAGTCATACTGTGACAGTAATCAGGAGTTAATTTCTGTCATTGTTTCATATTTCTATAACAAGATCAAACTATGACAGAAATTCTTGATTTGTTTCTGATTAATAGTAAAATGGATTGTTTAAAATGCACCAGGAACCTGAAAAACACACATAAAAAAACCCAGAAAGTTCTTTCATATTTTAAAATTGTAAAATTCAGAGCATCTATCAAAGCTAAGAAAAGTGCAAAGCCGTGACAACACCTTGCTTTCCTTTCAATTCCCTTTTTAAATTATTGCCTGATTTAACAGAAATGTGGCTGTTAAATTGATATACTAAAATATATTTGAACCAGGGACAATATTTATTTGGTTACCTTCAAAGCCCCCCCCCCCCCCCCAAAAAAAAAAAAAACATTTTTTTTTTTATATTAGATCAAAAACCCTTCAGGAACGAAGCTGATAGAGTGCTGACAAGGATTTTCTAAAAATAGTAACAGTGACCTAGATCATTACCAAACAACTTTGAAACTCAAACTTGTGTGAAACATTAAGGTCCTTTGTATTTGGGAACGCTAGGGCACTCACAAGGATTTTCTTAAAATTTTCACAGTGACCTTGGTAGAGCTCAAGAACTTAACCCGACAACCCAGAATCTCAATCTGTATTGCAGTACATATTTTAGAAAGTTGATACTTAGTAGCAAATATTTACATTTGACACCACAATCTCCTATTGCAGTGTTAATCTGGGCTGCATCTGTGAGCATATAGATGCAGTCAAAATCACTTGACATGATTTTTATGTCATTTTTATCAATACCATGAAAATACTTTGCTATGCGCTACAAATGAAGCAAACGAAGCAAGGATAATTATTGAGAACAGTTGCGTTACTATGACGTCAGTTTGGCACTATGTTGATCATCCACACTGCAGATTGGTTGGAATTCAATCACAGAAAGGAAGTTTGTCGATTTAAAAATGCCATTATTTCAAATGAACATGTAAGGAAACTGTTGAAAAAAAAAGAATGTATTTATTTAAGAAAGGCAGATTTTAACATTATAAATATATGTTTATATAACAAACGCTTGTTAAATACAATCTAACAATGTATGACAGTAACAATAAAATTTAATTTGTATAAATCATGTCAAGGTGCAATAAAAATATTTACCTTAACTCAAGCAGCCTCTTCTGGTAGCTGTTTAATGGGTCCCCACAGTCTGTCAGCATCCAATGGCTGTCCATAGGGCAAATGTCCACCCACCTTTTGTCCTTGAGAACCCTTATCCACCGAATGAATTGATTCTCGAAGTAGTCTCTGTGTCTCTTTAATCACAACATGTGGATCTAAGGTGCTGTTAGCTGTCCGTAGTGTGACATCGCTGAAAGGAAACACCAAAAACATGTCCCCTACTTTGGAACATGGACCTTTTGATTTGGGTCCATTGGAGTTCACACGATGCCTGCTACTCAAGGCAAGTCGGGAATTTTGGCTCTTTCGTACAGGAGGAGCAATTTGTCGTTCTGCATTCCGAGTTAACCTCCGAGGTACAGGTGATGTTGACACATAAAGTTGTGTCCTTGAACCTGATACAGCATTATTGTTACCTTGATAATTGCTGTATCTACTGGAAGTAGACTCACGACTTGACCGGGGTGTGGGGTACCGGACAGCTGAACGTGTTTGATACATGGAGTTCCTACGGATTTTCATGTTCCCAGCACCACTACTAATTCCATTACTACGATAGTGTTGTTGAGAGTTTGTCATCCCAGATGCTGCAATCTTCTTCAGTGTATTTGACGTTTCATTAGGCTGAAGAGATTTGATGTTGTGAGTACTATTTCTGTGACCAAACAATGGACTCGCATCTCCTCTGTGTGCGATCTGGTTCTGGTCTGCCTGCTGACATAGTAAGTTGTTGGTCTGCGATCTCTGAGGCAACAGCTTGCTATTCCTCCGACAGTCTGGCCTTGTTGTCAAGTCTGAATTTTCATGACTAGAATTAGAGTAACTTGATATTCCACTGTCTGAAGTATAGGAACTTTTTATAGAGCCTTTTTCTGTAAGAGATTGTGATCCCTGCTGGTAGTCAGCCCTTCGCACCACAGATGACATAGTAGCAGACCTTTCCATAAAGTTTTGAATGTTTCCTTTAACACTATTATTATTCACCTCCTCATACTCTTCAGGCTTCATCCGACCATCTCGACTGACCAACCTTCGACTACATGCAGTGGCTGATCGCTCAGACATCATACCCATTGTCCTTTGTCTATCCATCAGGCCCCCTTCTTCTGTGCCCTCAAGTTTCTCACTGTCTACACTAGAGATTCCAGAACTTGCACTACTAGGCCGCCCATCATCTCCTGGAGTGGCAAGTGGTAAACCAAAACACATGTTTTCTTCATGTTTTGACTCGGGCACCTCATTGATAAAATATGCACTTTCTTGTACAGCTGTCTGCTGTTTATTCAATGACGATATGTTTTTGTGGAAGGATGTTGTCTTTTTAAGAGTACCTCCTCTTTGACTGGTGTGACTCATAGATGAGTGACGATCATATGGATCCAAAGCTCTGCTTCGACTATGATGCTTTTTGAATGCATCTCCACCTCTTTCCAAATCTTTCTCGTTATAATTCAACAGTTTCATCAGGTCATGAAGCAAAGGTTTCTTGACTAGGAGATCAGCTTGGCAGTCAAAGCTAAGCGCAGGGCTAAAATTTACTTCTAATAACCAAGGTTTTAAATTTTCATCAATCAGGATGTCAAATCCATAAAGTTCAAAGCAGTTGTCACACTTTGGCACTTGGGGAGCTTGAACAAGTAGAGTCAGAATGATAATGTTTATGATTCGAGTCCATAGTGTACTGTCATTGACATTATGTTGATGAAAGTACTGTCGTAACTGTGTGATTGTCCATTTGCATCCTGGACCCACACGTTCCTTGTCCAATGCATACCCAGGACTGTGTTTGTTTATGGAAGTATTGGTTAAATGAGCAAAAACATTATGTAAGGCATTTAGATCATACTTTTCTGTTCCAAACCTTACAAGACCCTCTTCAAATATGTAAATATTAAGAGGATGAAAGGACGGTACAGCCACATATACACGGATATCAAACTTGTATCCTCCTATTAAGAATGGGTTGGAGATGTATTGCTGGACAACAGCATTGCAGTCATACTGCAAATCAGAGATGTCCCGAAAGAGAAATATCCCCCGACCACGGGACAAGTCAGCTGGCTTACAAATCCAAAGTATATGTTTGGATTCAGAATGTTGTTGTTTTAACTTTCCATACTCTGCAACAAATCTAGTATAGTCATTTGGAAGATTAAAAGCTATCGGACTGAAATTATATACCCCTGCCCCATGTACACCTTTCATCCGCTTGAGATTGCGAGCAAGACAGTCTTTTTTTGTGATGCCAGTTGACTTTGGGTAGTGGTTCAATCGTTGCCATGGATAGATCTGGTCATAATCACAATTACGGAAACGTGACGTGCGCCACCATAGGTTCCATTCATGTTCTTCCTGATCATCCTCATCAAATTCAATCCAGCCCCTTTCCAAGAACACCTGTCGTAGGAGTTCTGGGCCCTGACCATGATCGTTGATTCGGAATATCAGCCTGTTGTTTTGTCCCACTTTCTCTGACATGGTCAGGACAAGGTCAGTCAAGGTCACACGTCACATTTCCATCAATTACACTTCAAACCCATGCTGCTTCCCATGACATCTCCTGATGAACAAAAAGTGTTGTTTTTTAAAATATCCAAAGCACTATATATGTATATTACAGAATACAAAACTTAAATTTCAACATAACTGTCGGCATGCATGAAAGAAAAAATATCAATAGGCTCAATGAAAGAAAATCAATAGGCTCAATTTGATAATTTTGAAGTGTGTTGATTATACTGTTATGTAGTGGTGCCTATAATAGTAATATGGTATTCCTCTTTTCTCCTTTAACCTTATGTCTTATTAGCAATTATGCCTCTTTAATTTGCTGAGATATTTTGCCCTGTATTTGATGGCCCTAAATGAACGATAAATCAACATGATATTCTATTAAAGTTTACAGGTTCAATGAGTTATGGCTAAATGAACTGACATCATGCATGTCCTTTATCTCCCATGTCAGGATGTACAAGATACAAGAAAGTCTAAGAATAAGGTGATCCTTTTTAGATTACAAAGCTTTGCACAGCTTGAAAAGGATTCTTGAAAACATCTTGATAAATTCAGTTTTTTATGATTTACAGCAAATTCTGGCACCAACGAAAACCTGGCATTATACTTATTCTCTGATTGCTCTTTTCAAAACAAGACTACCCGTATCATAACCAAGCCAAACAATGTAATGACATACCAGATTTTGTATAAATACTCACTATCTTGGTCTACAGAATATACATATATGGTTTCTCCCTAGTTACACTACCTTGATAGTACTTAATGTGAAACATATAAATTTTGATTTTGTTACACTTTTCCACAGACTTGCAGTAATGTCATTCTAATTAAAATCAAATCTTGATCTACGCTCTTGTTCTATTAACAGGAGATAAAGATATAATTTTAATCAGATTGATAGTAATTAGTGACCTGCCTCTTCTAACTACTCTGCAGGAAATCTGCATGAAATGTTCTTCTCTTGTTTTGTCATTTTTCAATATAATATATATTCTAAGGAGCCAGAGAACATGTGTCCCTACTACAGTTATACTCCTAGTGCTATTTAAAAAAAAAACCCAGCCATAATCATGCTAATGATGACTACAGAGCTTTTTTTCAGTTTCACATGTTGAGTTAAAAGGATTACCGGTAATCAAAATTAAAATAAATCAAGTCAAAAATGTTAATGAAAATTATCAATACTGTTTACAACAGCTGCTGCATTGAATTTTGAATTAAAATAAAACAGAAAATATTTAATTATCATATGGTTTGTCGAATCGCCATATATAACTTGGTTATCAATATATTTGTACTTTCATTGCCATTCAAATTTAGTACAGTAGCTCTTCTTAACCCATGCAGACACAAATAGTATCAAACTAAACAGACCGCCAATACAAGCCCCACAATGCTTGCTTTTGTTATATATCCTTCACTATTTAACTTAATCCCAACACCACAACAACCTGAACCTGTCATCATCAATCACTATTATCTCTGGTGATTATTGTTGATGTGTATCCCAGGTCAATAGCACCGACACCCTCAGCTACATGTAGAACAGTGTGTTATGAGATCTACACACGTCAACACATTATTGATGTTCCTTGCCATATATTCAAAGTATTACCATGAAGTAACAATTGTTATTTTAATATATGACAGGTAGTTAATTAACCACTCTGACTTAAAATAAGTAGTAATTAAATCCAAATACATGTATACTCTGGTCTTCAACACAACCAAATTTATTCATAATTCATTTAATTTCCTTCTCTGCATGAAAGGTGTATTATATGTATACATACATTGAGTCATTTTTTTAAATCAATGAAAAAATCAGCATACAATTACTATAGGTATTTGTTGCAGCCAATCACAAGAACTCCAATTTCCGTTTACAGTGGTGAGACTTCAACCCCCAAATTTAGAGTAGAAATTAATATAAAATCTAACAATAAACCTTATTCAACACACAATTTTAATTACAGCTCTGTAGGTAGCCTAAAACCTAACGTGTAAACTCGTATTGTTACATGTTAAATACGACTTTGGATAAATCCGTATCTGCATCAAACAGACCCTTATTAACCCATGTATCTAGGCTACCAATTTCTTTCTAAATTTGATCATTTAAATATGAAGAACACATTTGACAGTGAATTCAATTCAAATAATTATTTAAATAAATAAAGTAAAAAAATGTTAATTCAAAATCACCAATACTTTTTACAACAGCTTGCCTTATGTCGATAACTTAAAGTCTTGAATTTGAGTATCGGGACAGTAGGCCTAGCAGACGATTACATTATACTGTACGAGACACGTGTTCAATTAAATACCACTTGTGTAATAAGTCAGATTAGACCTTTAATCAGACCTTTCAAAACATACAAAGGCATTGAGAATATTGAATTGGCTATTGAATAGCATTACCGTATTGTTTGACACAGTCTAATTCCTCCTATTGTTCCGTGTTAGCGTGTATAACTAGAACTTTTTCAATGACAGCAACAGGAATACATACAAACTGAAATGCAGTGCAGTAGAACTAGAGTAGGCATGGCATGAGAATAGAAATCAATATAGATATAAATGCCGAGATATTTTTTCAATATCTGTCTTACCATGTCGATGCCGTCCCCCATGTCACCGTCCTTAGAGTGATCACACATGTGTATAAGCCATGGCGAGCAGCCGATCACAAATAGCCTACCCCACTGTTGACATCACGTGACATAACGACAACCAATGAAAAAAGTTTTTATTCGAGCTAGGTTAATCCGGCTTCCTTTTTGTTAAACGGCTATCTATTGCAGGACTCAGACCGCAGTAGACCAACCGGCTGTAGGCTTACCACAAGGGCATATACCGTAACTATGTTTCTGGGGGAGGTATTGTGTATTATAGACTTACTAGACCTATAGGCCTAAACATACAACACCCCTTAAAGAAATGACGTTAAAGTTTCTCATCAATAAGCTAAACCATCTTTTCAACGACAACGAGACTGATTCTGTGATTATTACATGCTTGTTAGACCTATACTTCAGTAAGTTATACAGTACTGTAACTGTAACTGTTAAACATTGTTACATGCCCCTGTGGACTGTACTTTGGCACAGTGCCTATGGCAAACCATGACACCAGATTTAGTTTGCATGATAAGAAATAGGAAATGCGGGGGAAATACTTTAAAAAAATATAAATAAATATATATATATATACAGTATATATCTAAATAAAGTATCTAAGTAAAGTATTCATTATGACTAGTTTTTCTACATTACCAATATTAGATCTAACAGAAATCATGAAATAATACCTTCATTTGAACAGCCTATAGTCATACACTTATGTAGTAAATATATGCCATTACAAAATGTAAAAGGGATATCATATGCCTAGAAACCGGTATAGTTTCCCATATAAAGGGATTCACATTATGTTTATATTCACTGGGAGTTCCAGTGGAAGCTAGAGATCTCCGATGGTTGTGAAAGGGGAGAGCAGAAACATAATATAATAATGTTTCTGGGGGGAGTGATTACTGTAGCCACTTAAGATCATGTAGGTGATTCACATGTTTTAAATAAAAAGTCCATTAAAACAATTGAAGTAATTAATTAACTCAGAGGAAAAACAGATTTTAATCATTTAGCTTCATCTTTTTTTACCTTCTTAACTCATCCATTCCTTACCAGGTATGAAATGAAAATTTAAACAAGAGGCTCAGAGGGCCTGTATCGTTCACCTGGTTGACTTGAACAAACATCAAAACAAGTGCAATCAATGATTGTGAAAGTTCTGACCGGCGGCAGCAATCACACTATGCATTCAATTTTTATGTATCTACATTGTATAAGCATGTCATTTTGAAATTGTACGTCACATAATATCACTCCTAGACCTCCAATGGATGCATAAACCAAATAAGAAGGGTGTGGACTTGCAAGCTTTCCAAAACTTACCCCCAAAATCTTTAAAGTGGGTTTTGGTGCCAAAACAAATTAAGTCCACAAAATGGTAAAATTCGAAAAAATCACAATTTTTTTCTGCATGATTTTGCCATAACATCATTACTAGACCTCTAATGAATGTATAAACCAAATTAGAAGGGCATGAGGTGTATACTTTTGGACTTAGAAGCTTTCCAAAAACTGATCCCAAAAACTTTAAAGTGGGGTGGTACGTTGACGCCAATGATACAGCATTAGCTCATGGTTACTCATAACCGGTGAGGTAATAATGTTCATGTTCAACTCGCCAAAAGCTTTATTTGTTGATGTCTAACAATGCTATACACCAGGTATGGGGTCTCAACTGCTTCAAAGACATAACTCGGAAACAAAACCCAGACTCAACATGATTGTGTTTAAGTCCCTTGGGGGAGGGGAAGACTCCTGGGTCTATTTTTACATCAGGATTGTATTCATCCCTTGATGCCCAGCAACGCTATTTATGGTTATGGGGTGGAATCCGAATGGTTTCAAAGATATAACAGAGGAATTCAGTCTTCAGGGGTGGGGAAAGAACCCAGGGCCTATTTTTACAACATGAATGCGTTTATTTTTTGATGACCAGCAATGGTTAGGGGGTGGGGATCTGAACATTTTCAAAAATAAAAGAAATCGTTTTTATATATACATGAATATATATGTATAGTAATATCACCGAATTGACCCCTTTTGGTCCAGTCCATTATTTCTATCAATTTGAATCTCAGTCACCTGAGGAATTATATTCCCATGTCATACATTGCTTAGTTGCAAGAAGAGATCGTTAATATTACCAAATTGACCTTTTTTGGCCCCACCCCTCCATTCTCTGGTAGGGTCAGCCCCATCATTTGTATACCAGGGTTCATGCGGATTATAACTAACCTAATTCAAGGCCTTTTCAAGGCTTTTTCAATGTCTTGATTAAATATCCAAGGCCCATTTTACACTCCATCTAAGTCATCTTGAGAGGGAACAAGAGAACAAAAAAGCAACTTATAACTATCCACTTGATCAAAATACAACTTGATATGGTGATTATTCTTATAAACATTTATTAAAACAGTAACGTTTTTAGGGAAGGTGTCATAGACAAAGTTGAATCAAAATGATTATTGGCCAGGGTTTCACTTATCCTAATGAAACCTTAATATTTAAGGATTTTCAAGGCTTTTCAAGGCCCACAATGAAATTCAAGGCTTTCTCAAGGCCCGTGCTAACCCTGTATACATTTGAATCCCAGCCACCTAGGGATGTTACCACTGAAATTTCAATGTCATATGCACTGCTTAGTTCCAGAGAAGAAGTCGTTAATATCAATATTGCAAAACACCCCTTTTGGCCCGCCCCTCAAGCCCCTAAGGGGTCAACCCCATCATTTGTATAAAACAAATGAGACATTTATTCTTGCCTTGAGAGCGAGAGGCACTTAAGTTCAAACTGTCCATATCTCTTGGGAATACATACTTTAGACATTTACATTCAAACTGTACAGTGTCAATAGCTCTGGTGAATAATGAAGACATAAGTGTTCAAACTGTCCATATCTCTAGGGAATACATACTTAAGACACTTAGGTTCAAACTGTCAATATCTCTAGGGAATCCTTACTTAAGACACTTAGGTTCAAACTGTCCATATCTCTAGGGAAAACATACTAAGACACTTAGGTTCAAACTGTCCATATCTCTAGGAAATACATACTAAGACACTTAGGTTCAAACTGTCAATATCTCTAGGGAATACATACTAAGACACTTAGGTTCAAACTGTCAATATCTCTAGGGAATCCTTACTTAAGACACTTAGGTTCAAACTGTCCATATCTCTAGGGAATACATACTAAGACACTTAGGTGCAAACTGTCTATATCTCTAGGGAATACTTACTTAAGACACTTAGGTTCAAACTGTCCATATCTCTAAGGAATACATACTAAGACACTTATGTTCAAACTGTCCATATCTCTAGGGAATACTTAAGACACTTGGGTTCAAACTGTCCATATCTCTAGGGAATACATACTAAGACACTTAGGTTCAAACTGTCCATATCTCTGGGAATACATACTAAGACACTTAGGTTCAAACTGTCCATATCTCTGGGAATACATACTAAGACACTTAGGTTCAAACTGTCCATATCTCTAGGGAATACATACTAAGACACTTAGGCTCAAACTGTCCATATCTCTGGGAATACATACTAAGACACTTAGGTTCAAACTGTCCATATCTCTAGGGAATACATACTAAGACACTTAGGTTCAAACTGTCCATATCTCTGGGAATACATACTAAGACACTTAGGTTCAAACTGTCCATATCTCTAGGGAATACATACTAAGACACTTAGGTTCAAACTGTCCATATCTCTAAGGAATACTGAAGACGATATAATTTTCAAACCTGATAATGTTGAGGATACAAGTGTCTTATATTTGTATGGGTATAGCAATATTCAGTTTAATACTGTAAAAGTGGATATTTTGAAATTTTAGCTTAGTCAGCTTCCAAACTGTTCGCGAGGTGGGTATTTATATTTCCGCGCTGCGATGTCATTGGGCTTGTACATCAAGTAAGTTTTTTTCGGCAAGCCCCATCAATCGTCCCAGTAAAAATACCAAGACTTTGATCAACAGGCACGTTTAAGTTAATGGGTTGTATGTGTGATCATTGCTAAATACACCACGCACGAGACAGCTGATTGCAACTTTAGGCCCTGAAAATGTATAAATAACATGCAATATCAGTGCGATATGCAGAGACTCAACATTTACGTTTCTAATACATAAGTTTATCTTTTGTGTCACAAATGAAACGTGTGCTGTGTTGGGGCCTATATACATGTAGCTACAAAATGGCAGAGCACCTCCGCGATTAATCTGTACAGTAATGTAGTAACGATCATAATCATCACGAAATGAAGAAAGTTCAGTGATAAATCAACATTGAATAAGATAAAATACTATCATTATACTCATTACTCAAATTAGTATAGCTATGCATGTCTCATGACCGACTATGACAACTTTAAATGGACGATATGGTGCTTGAATGTCGACATGGTATGCTTTAGTTTATTGCATTTAGTTTATTTGGTGGAAATATTTGAGTGTCAATATTTTCACATGTTATTATGTTTGTGTGTGGATATTTTCGCGGAGTTTTAATGATCGCGAAATAAGCAAAAATGTAAACGCCACGATCATTTCCACTTTTACAGTAAGCTATTGTTTAGAACACAAGCTGAAAGATAACATCCGAGCCCCACTCGATTTGCACTCTTCTCCTTCTAGAATATATCTTCCGGTGACTTGATTTGTAGCTCTTCTGCTTCTGGAAGATCTTCTACCTCTTCTGTCTTGAAGCTGGATGATTTATCTTCCAAGATGGCGGCGACCATGTTTTAAGTGTGCGAGTGATGAGTTTCACTAGAGAAGGATTTATAACACATACATGCATGTGTTTGTGTCCTAGTGTTTGAGAAAACTTAAAAACTTGTTTATTTTGGGTTATATTCTCCCGGTTTACTCGATTTACATATAATGGAATGCGATCTTCTTAGAAGGCTTCTCTTCTGAGAAGAGTGCAAATCAAGTGGGGCTCAGAGCATAAAGACAAGACACCATATAATACTTTTTTCTTTCTAATACTTCCAAACATGGTAGTAGTACACTAATTGTATGTTGAAAACTGTACTGGGTTCATCTGACTTCAATCTAACCACTAGTTTATTCAGTTACTCACAGTTAGTTACCTTGATTCACAAACTACAAGGTGGCTGTCTTAAAAACAAAAATGCTAAAACACAAAAAATCTCAATAAGTCCTCACTTCTCCACAAAACTATAACAAAACAATTCTGTTAACAAAGTGGAATTGTTTCATAGGGTAAGCTTCTTCATTTATTGAATAATTCGAGCTAATTGAAATGGATCATTTATCAAAATCTCTATTTTTGTCATGTTCATATTTGTATGCATTAACATTCACCAATGTATCAAATGCAATTGCTATAATGCTTATAATTTCTGAGAAACTTGTTAAATAGTACTTCTTAATGTTAGCATTGATATGGACCCTGACAGGAAAACAACAGCTTAGTCACTCCACTCCTTCTCCAGAGTGAAACCAGAATATCCAAATATCACAAATATGAAGAAGATAATTCAGCAAATTAGTCACCCACTGGATGTGGAAGATGATGAATTCATGTAGAAATAATTGTAGACAATGAAAAATAAAAAATATAAATCAGCTTGACCTACTTTTGGTAAAAACACTGCCTCTCCTAGGTAGCAGTGTACAGTAAAAATGCTCAATTCTGAAAAATATGGCATGTTTTAGATATGTAAACATTGCCAGTTAACCCTACATATTACCTGTAATAAAGTATATATATTTGTAATCTATACAACATTTGCAATTTTAATACAGCTCTGAAGGATAAGTAAACTTATTTTTTCTATGTTTTTCATACCTGTGAATACAGGTCAAAGGTCAAATGTTCGGAAGAGTGAGTAGATCAGCGTGACCTAGTTTTGGTACATGACACACTGCCTCTCCTATGTGAACCCATACCCATGTATAACTTCCAGTGAGCAGAGTGTATGTGACAGAGCCTGTATGAACAAGATTAAGTTAGTGAAAGTGTGGAAAGATGGACAGACAGACACAAAAGTTGACAGTTCCCCCCTTCTCAGTTCATGGTGGGTACTAATGAGGCAGCGACCTATCCCATAATCTCGCAGGCTAGTTGCTTCATATAAGCACAAATATTGTTGACACATATTCAGTATTTCATTGAAAAATATTTCACTTTAGATTTTTATTCAATAAAGAATCACCATCACAAGCAATATGCATTGCAGGGTAATGTTTTCATTCAATGAATGTTTGCTTTCTTTTTAGCTTTTTGTTTTTTTGCAGTGGCTTTTTTAAAGTTTTTCTTTTTGTTGTCACTGTTGTGTGCATCATCAGTATCATTAAATGCCATGTCTGCCTTCCTCTTGGTCTTAGTCATTCTCTGGTTTTTGGAGACTTCGGCCATATCAATGGGATCGATGACAGAACCAAGCTTGGTGATGACCTTTGGTTTGATGAGGTCCTTGAAGGTCGTTTCTGGATTCCAGGTGTTGCCAACTGGTGCTCGGACGCTCTGTTCAAACTGCTGTACATTTGCATATGGAAATGGTAATTTTGACACCTGAAATTTTGAACAATTAGCGAACTGAGGGATCAAGGTAAAAGCTAGCTCTGCCCACTTCTCACATGATATACTAATATGTGGGCTGGGTAATTCACATATGGTCTCAACAAAAATGTTTGTTTGGGTAGTTATGATAGGTAAAACCCTTCTAAAACTAATTGAAAAGCTCAGAAATATGAGATTTTCTCACAATGTCCAAGGGTAATTGTTGCATCCTCAGTCACGTCTTATTACCTGGTAAAATTAATACTGTCCCTGATCTTTATAACTGTTTTCACATTCAATGGAAATGCTTGTATGTTTTAATACTCCACTTATGGGCATATAGATCCGTGGAATATAATGAACTGAACTATTAACAAAATCCAAATATTCATCAAATTCATGTATTATATAAAAGCTATAAAAAGTAGTTGTACATTCTCAATAATAGTTATAAACAATGATGACAATATAAATATATTAAATCAAATGTACTGAAGAGTCTCCATTATTAACATATTATTGTCATTTTGAAGTTTGAGGAGAACCAATTTGATCCCAGTAAGTTTTATTTATTGCTAATTTATGTTTTTAATTTATACCTGGTGTTTCCTCATGGATTCATCTTTTAGCTCACTGATGATGACATTTCCCAATAGACTGTCCTTCCTAGGAATGGCTGGACCAGCATTGATAATGAATCTGAACCAAAAACATTACATTAGATATTAATTCATCAAAGCAGTATATTTTGGATATCTTTTATGCAAATCAAGTCAAAAATAGTTTTTAAATATGATTTTCAAATATGATGAACTAAATGAAATTCAGTCTACATAACGAGATAAAAAATACAACATTAATTGCTTTCATCCTTCAACAATAGTTCAATTTGACAGACTTACTTTTTTTTCTTGCGCTTTGACATTTGAAGACCTGTCCCTCCCCACTCGCCCCAGCCAGGCAGCGTTAAATCTATGTTCTTGGGGTTATCCCGGTCTACAATTCCCTTCTTTTCTTTAGTGAACTCTTCAATAACATCGTCATTCTCAAAGGCTTGAGCAATTGTTAACCTCTGTTGTTCATCGGCATCTAAATCATCGTCTTCCTCGTCATTTCCTGTAACCACATCTGGTGTTTTAATATTTGAAAGCTTTGATTCCAATGTGAAAAGTTTCTTTGGATCGACCTGAACCTCTGTACTCTTGTCTTTACTCTGCCTTGAAATCTCTCTAGTACTGTTTTTATTATTACTTGTTTTATTTTGGTCCATTTCCTCTTTGTCAAGCAATCCATCTTCAATGTCTTCCAAGGTCTGTTTCCTTGTTAGGGTTTCAGTTATTAAATCATCATCTTCCTCTTCCTCCAATTCTTCTGTCACATCTTTGGAAGGCTTGATTATTTTCAATTGATCTTTTTCTGTTCCAGATTTGTTTTGCTTACTTTTTTGCTTTTTTGCTTTCTTCTTTGCCTGCTTTTTATCTTCTTTTGCTTTGACATTTGACTGAAGTTGACTGTTTTCTTTTTTAACATTGACATTTGGTGATTTGAAGATTTTTTCAATCTCATCTATATTAGCATCTTCATTAGTTTGTGACTCTGATTCTGCCATACTGACTGGAAGCTCTGATTGGTCCTGTTGACTGACTGGAAGCTCTGATTGGTCCTGTTGACTATCTGTACTAACTATTGCTACTGGTTTCTCAAATCCTGTTGTTTGAGGATGTTTAGATCCTACAGACATCCATGGATTTTTCTGTGGCATATTCCTGTCTCCACTCATTTCACTTTCCATCATGGCTCTCTCGTCTTCACTGTCCATAGAAACACCTCCGTCTGAGTCACTCTCACCAGTTTCTGTGATCATTTTTTTGGTTAGGTCCCGACTCTTTTGCAGCATGTCCTGGACAGACTGACGAGCCTGGAAAAACAACAAGGTTAAAGATCAGTGCATGATACCACAATATTTATATAGAGGAACAATAGTTATTTAACACTTATGTACATACTTAACACATTTTTTTACATTTAGAGGGGAATAAGAACATATGGATAACAGCTCTCATGTGTGAAGACACAAATTGTCTTGGGGGGCTGTCCCCAGGGTTCCCAAACCCTTGCAGTCGGTACATCTTTACTGGAGGAACAATTTTCAACTGTTACAAAAAAAACAACAACAACAAAAAAACACAAATAGCAAACAAGAGGCCATGGGCCTGTATGGTCACCTGACTAGTTCTGAAATATCTCGGCCAATTCGACTCTTTTTGGCCCCACCCATCATTCCTCAGGGTTAGTCAGGCCAACATGTACATATTATCAAACTGCCACCCAATACTGATATTTGAACCAAGTTTGAAAGAATTCCAATAGATATTCAAAAAATGATAGTCAAAAATGTGATGTCCCTATATAAACTATAGTAAAGTTACCCCTCCGTAGAGGCAAAAATAAGAACCATACTCTTAAGGTCATAAAATTCAAAATTTTGGTAAAACATGTGCATCTTAAGACATTTCATCTATGAGTGTAAATGTATTTGATTCTACCATATTTGGGTCTTGAGAAATTTTTTGAAATTTAAGTCAATTTAACCCCTTTTGTCCTGATCCTCAACCCTCTGGTGGCTGGAGACAATATAATTCACAATTTTGGTTGACTTTTGACCATGTTGTCAAAATCAGTTCAGGAGTTCTACGTTGAAGTAAAAAATGTAAATTGATGGATTACAAAAGGTGACTTGAAAAGGTCACCTGAGACTTTATATTAGCTGACGTAAAAAGCCTAAAAAAAAAAACCCAAAAAAAAACCCCCAAAAACCCAATGTGCCTCTTCTATTACTTCTTGTAACCTCTAGATCTACATTGCAATTAAACCTCAATATCCCCCTCTTCAAAGAAATACACGTATCAGTCAATGAGAGTCCCTAACTAGCTCAACGTTAAATTATTTCTACTACTGATTTTATTCATGACATGATTTTCACACATCTGCAAGCAATAACAACAATGTTTAGTGATATTTCAATTTGTCTCATATACATTGTACATCCTTTTTGATTATTTAGAAGAAACAACATAGGCTCCCTGAGTTGTAGATAGACTTTGGTACATTTTGATTATATTCAAAAGAAAATAACAGATGCTCTCCGAGTTGTAGATAGACTTTGGTACATTTTGATCATATTTTAAAAGAAAATAACATATGCTCTCTGAGTTGTAGATAGACTTTCAGTACTTTTTGATTATATTCAAAAGAAAATAACAGATGCTCTCCGAGTTGTAGATAGACTTTGGTACATTTTGATTATATTCAAAAGAAAATAACAGATGCTCTCCGAGTTGTAGATAGACTTTGGTACATTTTGATTATATTTCAAAAGAAAATAACATATGCTCTCCGAGTTGTAGATAGACTTTGGTACATTTTGATTATATTTAAAAGAAAATATCATATGCTCTCCTGAGTTGTAGATAGACTTTAGTACATTTTTGATTATATTCAAAAGAAAATAACAGATGCTCTCCGAGTTGTAGATAGACTTTGGTACATTTTGATCATATTTAAAAGAAAATAACAGATGCTCTCCGAGTTGTAGATAGACTTTGGTACATTTTGATTATATTCAAAAGAAAATAACAGATGCTCTCCGAGTTGTAGATAGACTTTGGTACATTTTGATTATATTTCAAAAGAAAATAACAGATGCTCTCTGAGTTGTAGATAGACTCTGGTAGTCTTTTAAATTTTTGTAACAATCCTAGCTACTGTATTTAATTTTCTGTTATCATTTATCAAATGACTTATGAAGGCCAAAAGGTTGTCAACTATGACCTAAATCTGGTACACAATACACTGTCTTCCAAGATGTACTAACAAACATGTCTTGGAGACCAGACACAGTATTGGAAATAATCCCCAGAATTCATTGCCGGTGGAATGGATGGATGCAACTTTTCATAAATATTATCAAAGAAGGGATATAATGATGTATGGATAGACATCATGATTATTACTTACCCCTCTTTATAAAGTTTAAACATATTTGTACTCAATTCTCCTTTGACAATAATGGGTACCTCTGGACAATCCAACCGTCTTAGGGATTCATTATTCTAACATATTATTGCACAAAGTACTATATTGTGATACAGTTGGTACTTGTACCAAACTTTATATATACATGTACAGTCCAACCTGTCCAAAAGACCCCTCAAAGGAGATACCAACAAGAGGCCCAGATGGCCTGTATCGCTCAACTGGATATTTCAGTAACCAGAGCAAAAATATTTTAAGTTACATTGCAATCATTTTTCTACCTTTTTTTTATGAATCTTCCAACTATGATTTAAACCAAACACAGACCAAATCCAGTTGTTCTCCAAGAAGAATGAATATTTTATTTGTTTTTTTTTTGCAACAATTCCCTTATAAGGCCCCCTCACTCCAGCCCCCAAGGGACCAAACACTCCATTTATACAACATTAGATCTCCTTTGCCCAATAATGCTTAAAACTAAATTTCATCAAAATTAATTTAGTCATTCAGGAATAGTAGGGATTTTAAGGATTAACCTCAATTTCCCCTATTGGATCCCGCCCCTCTGGCCTCGGAGAACGTCAGAGTCACCATTTACTCAAAATCTGTTCCCCTTCCCCCAAGGATGTTTCTGACCCAATTTGGTTCAAATCTATTCAGTACTTTATGACTAGTAGCGATTTAAAGGACTTACCTCTATTTCCGCTATTGGGCCCCACCTTTCTTATCCCAGGGGGTTCAGAGTCAACATTTATGCAAAATCTGTTACCCTTCCCCAAAGTAAGTTTCTGACCAACTTTGGTTCAAATCCATACAGTACTTTGTGATGACTAGTGATGTCACAGCTACCATTTATGCAAAATCTGTTTCACTTCCCCAAGGATGTTTCTGACCAAATTTGGTTCAAATCTATTCAGGTCTTTTTGAGTAGTAGTGATTTGAAGGAAATGTTGACAGATGACGCGCCATGGCATTTGCTAATCGGCCCTTAGGGGCAGGTGAGCTAAAAATGGTCTTTATAGACAGGTCAAGATTTTCGTGCCAATAAGCTGATTTAGACCCGTCAAAGTCCCTTGACATATGATTATATGTATTACAGGTATTATATGTACATGTTCAGTACATATGTAAATTTATGCAATGATATCAATAATGTACACAATGTATTTTTCATTATTTTTAAATTAAGGTTAAAATTTTCAATTTACATGAGGCCTATAAGTCTTAGATCAGGTATATATATGGAAGGGCTTATAACCGGACATGGACTTACGTTAGATCTCAATAACATACGGAAGACTCAGTTTATAAAGTAAACATCTGATTTCAGACTAATTTTAGAAATAGTCAGAAACTGATAACTCTATGACACTTCCTTTCAACTGTTTTCAAGTTTTTATTAGGATGACTCTATGATATATTTACCTTGTCATCGTACTTGGCATATATCATTTGCTTCTTGGCATATTTGCTTCCACCTCGGTGCTTCAGGTTCATCCTTTCCTACAACAAATTAAGGAACTTGTTACATAGTTATGATAGTACTAAAATATAACTGCAATATCTTAGGCAAGAGCAGAACATAACTGCTTAATGGAAAGGCTTGCTTTCCAAGGCATGTTCAGACTTACTGAGGTGAAATACTTTTCAGGAAAAATAATCATTTCAGCACAAAATATTTAGTTATGGAAATCAGAATCTATTTGATGATTCAGAATAAATTCCAATGTATACTAAATTGTGGTTTAGATGTACAGACTAAGAGGATCTTACTTAAGTGTTTATGTAATATGGAATTTACTTAATTCTTCAAAACAAGTTCAATTAGCTTTAATCAATCAAATTGTTTTTCTAGTAAAATAATTTCATATTACATTGACATGAGATTTTATTCCTTCACATATTATGAGAAATTGAAGGGAAACTCTCACATTATTTCCCCTGGCAAACTTTGAATCAAGACTGTTTTTCACTACTGAGACGATCATATATGGTGCAACTAATTAATGACAGCACAATATTATTACGCATCCATATCATTATATATGTGACATACACTTATGACAAATTAGAACAGATCAATTATGTGATAAAAATAGACTATTGGACAGAAGATTGAAAATGTACCATCCCATGTATTAACAATGTTTGCTCTAAATATTCCAGATGTGTTTATATCCTGTATACCTGTATACGCTGCTTGTTGATATCATCAATTTTTTCCTGGTAACCATCTGGGTCATTTTTTTCCAGCTCATCAAGTGCCTTCTTCTCATGTTTCAACTTCTCCTTCCTCAAAACTTTGTGATACCTGTAATATGAGAATTTGAAGATCCATAGTGATAATCTTGATTTATAATAGATGCATTTCTTTCTTTCAGCACTGATAGCATATGATCTATCAGATCTCCACTCACGTCTATAACATTGGGTTATTTCCCATATAATTTACTATTATTGTTACTCAGTGACACTAACCTAGGACATACATAAACTTGTATGAAGAGTTCTCATACTTGACTGCTGGGCGCGTGATCAAAATTCATCCAAAAACAAGGTAGTTAGCTATATAAAGTGTGATGGCGATTTCCCTGATCTTGTTATCTGGACTGGATCAGGGGAAACAACTCGAACTGTTGATGATAATTACTCTCAACACTTCTGACATGTCTATTAAATCCACTGTATTTGACATAGTAACCCACAGCTAAGGGGAGGGACCTTACAGACAGTATCATAATATTTTGGGGAGTGACTGTGGTTACCTACTTTTTACTTTTTATCTTTTTCTGCCAGCGGGCTTTTGACTCCTTGTAGGAGAGAAGTGCCCTGTGTTTTTGCAGCTCTGCTCTTCTCTCTTTGGCCTGAATGATGAAAGACATTCATATCTAAGACAATTTCATTAAATTGACAATGAAATGCTATATGCTGGTTGTAAGCAACTACTTTTATTTTGCCTATATATTAACCATACAATAGAAGCAATCTCCGCAATGTACCACTTATTCACAGGACTTGGCATAAATTAACAACCCACAGTCCATATACATTAGTGTTCCATATGTATCTACATGTCTCCTCCACATAAGTATCTCATGTATTTACATGTCTCCTCCACATAAGTATCCCAAGTATCTAGATGTCTCCTCCACATAAGTATCACATGTATCTACATGTCTCCTCCACATAAGTATCCCAAGTATCTACATGTCTCCTCTAAGTATCTCATGTATCTACATGTCTCCTCCACATAAGTATCTCATGTATTTACATGTCTCCTCCACATAAGTATCTCGTGTATCTACATGTACATGTCTCCTCCACATAAGTATCTCATGTATCTACATGTCTCCTCCACATAAGTATCCCATATGTATCTACATGTCTCCTCCACATAAGTATCCCATATGTATCTACATGTCTCCTCCACATAAGTATCCCATATGTATCTACATGTCTCCTCCACATAAGTATCTCATGTATCTACATGTCTCCTCCACATAAGTATCCCAGGTATCTACATGTCTCCTCCACATAAGTATCCCAAGTATCTACATGTCTCCTCCACATAAGTATCCCAAGTATCTACATGTCTCCTCCACATAAGTATCCCAAGTATCTACATGTCTCCTCCACATAAGTATCCCATGTATCTACATGTCTCCTCCACATAAGTATCCCATGTATCTATATGTCTCCTCCACATAAGTATCCCATATGTATCTACATGTCTCCTCCACATAAGTATCCCATGTATTTACATGTCTCCTCCACATAAGTATCCCATATGTATCTACATGTCTCCTCCACATAAGTATCCCAAGTATCTACATGTCTCCTCCACATAAGTATCCCATGTATCTACATGTCTCCTCCACATAAGTATCCCAAGTATCTACATGTCTCCTCCACATAAGTATCCCATGTATCTATATGTCTCCTCCACATAAGTATCTCATGTATCTACATGTCTCCTCCACATAAGTATCTCATGTATCTACATGTCTCCTCCACATAAGTATCCCATATGTATCTACATGTCTCCTCCACATAAGTATCACATATATTTACATGTCTCCTCCACATAAGTATCCCATGTATCTACATGTCTCCTCCACATAAGTATCCCATGTATCTACATGTCTCCTCCACATAAGTATCACATATATTTACATGTCTCCTCCACATAAGTATCCCATGTATCTACATGTCTCCTCCACATAAGTATCACATGTATCTACATGTCTCCTCCACATAAGTATCCCATATGTATCTACATGTCTCCTCCACATAAGTATCACATATGTATCTACATGTCTCCTCCACATAAGTATCCCATATGTATCTACATGTCTCCTCCACATAAGTATCCCAAGTATCTACATGTCTCCTCCACATAAGTATCCCATATATCTACATGTCTCCTCCACATAAGTATCCCATATGTATCTACATGTCTCCTCCACATAAGTATCCCATGTATCTACATGTCTCCTCCACATAAGTATCTCATGTATTTACATGTCTCCTCCACATAAGTATCTCATGTATCTACATGTCTCCTCCACATAAGTATCCCATATGTATCTACATGTCTCCTCCACATAAGTATCCCATATGTATCTACATGTCTCCTCCACATAAGTATCCCATATGTATCTACATGTCTCCTCCACATAAGTATCCCATATGTATCTACATGTCTCCTCCACATAAGTATCCCATGTATCTACATGTCTCCTCCACATAAGTATCCCATGTATCTACATGTCTCCTCCACATAAGTATCCCATATGTATCTACATGTCTCCTCCACATAAGTATCTCATATGTATCTACATGTCTCCTCCACATAAGTATGTAATATGTATCTACATGTCTCCTCCACATAAGTATCCCATGTATCTACATGTCTCCTCCACATAAGTATCCCATATGTATCTACATGTCTCCTCCACATAAGTATCCCATATATCTACATGTCTCCTCCACATAAGTATCCCATGTATTTACATGTCTCCTCCACATAAGTATCCCATATGTATCTACATGTCTCCTCCACATAAGTATCCCATATATCTACATGTCTCCTCCACATAAGTATCCCATGTATCTACATGTCTCCTCCACATAAGTATCTCATGTATCTACATGTCTCCTCCACATAAGTATCAAATGTATCTACATGTCTCCTCCACATAAGTATCCCAAGTATCTACATGTCTCCTCCACATAAGTATCCCATATGTATCTACATGTCTCCTCCACATAAGTATCCTATATGTATCTACATGTCTCCTCCACATAAGTATCCCAAGTATCTACATGTCTCCTCCACATAAGTATCCCAAGTATCTACATGTCTCCTCCACATAAGTATCTCATGTATCTACATGTCTCCTCCACATAAGTATCCCAAGTATCTACATGTCTCCTCCACATAAGTATCCCATATGTATCTACATGTCTCCTCCACATAAGTATCCCAAGTATCTACATGTCTCCTCCACATAAGTATCTCATGTATCTACATGTCTCCTCCACATAAGTATCCCATATGTATCTACATGTCTCCTCCACATAAGTATCCCATGTATCTACATGTCTCCTCCACATAAGTATCCCATATGTATCTACATGTCTCCTCCACATAAGTATCCCATGTATCTACATGTCTCCTCCACATAAGTATCTCATGTATCTACATGTCTCCTCCACATAAGTATCCCATGTATCTACATGTCTCCTCCACATAAGTATCCCATGTATCTACATGTCTCCTCCACATAAGTATCTCCATGTATCTACATGTCTCCTCCACATAAGTATCCCATATGTATCTACATGTCTCCTCCACATAAGTATCTCATGTATCTACATGTCTCCTCCACATAAGTATCCCATGTATCTACATGTCTCCTCCACATAAGTATCCCATGTATCTACATGTCTCCTCCACATAAGTATCCCATATGTATCTACATGTCTCCTCCACATAAGTATCCCATATGTATCTACATGTCTCCTCCACATAAGTATCTCATGTATCTACATGTCTCCTCCACATAAGTATCCCATATGTATCTACATGTCTCCTCCACATAAGTATCCCATATGTATCTACATGTCTCCTCCACATAAGTATCCCATATGTATCTACATGTCTCCTCCACATAAGTATCTCATGTATCTACATGTCTCCTCCACATAAGTATCTCATGTATCTACATGTCTCCTCCACATAAGTATCCCATATGTATCTACATGTCTCCTCCACATAAGTATCTCATGTATCTACATGTCTCCTCCACATAAGTATCTCATGTATCTACATGTCTCCTCCACATAAGTATCCCATATGTATCTACATGTCTCCTCCACATAAGTATCCCATATGTATCTACATGTCTCCTCCACATAAGTATCCCATATGTATCTACATGTCTCCTCCACATAAGTATCCCATGTATCTACATGTCTCCTCCACATAAGTATCTCATGTATCTACATGTCTCCTCCACATAAGTATCTCATGTATCTACATGTCTCCTCCACATAAGTATCTCATGTATCTACATGTCTCCTCCACATAAGTATCCCATATGTATCTACATGTCTCCTCCACATAAGTATCCCATATGTATCTACATGTCTCCTCCACATAAGTATCCCATGTATCTACATGTCTCCTCCACATAAGTATCACATATATCTACATGTCTCCTCCACATAAGTATCCCATATGTATCTACATGTCTCCTCCACATAAGTATCCCAATGTATCTACATGTCTCCTCCACATAAGTATCCCATATGTATCTACATGTCTCCTCCACATAAGTATCCCATATGTATCTATATGTCTCCTCCACATAAGTATCACATATATCTACATGTCTCCTCCACATAAGTATCACATATGTATCTACATGTCCCCTCCACATAAGTATCTCATGTATTTACATGTCTCATCCACATAAGTATCTCATGTATCTACATGTCTCCTCCACATAAGTATCTCATGTATCTACATGTCTCCTCCACATAAGTATCCCATATGTATCTACATGTCTCCTCCACATAAGTATCACATATATTTACATGTCTCCTCCACATATGTATCCCATGTATCTACATGTCTCCTCCACATAAGTATCTCATGTATCTACATGTCTCCTCCACATAAGTATCTCATGTATCTACATGTCTCCACATAAGTATCCCATATGTATCTACATGTCTCCTCCACATAAGTATCTCATGTATCTACATGTCTCCTCCACATAAGTTCATAAGGTAATCTTGGAGTATTATCCCATAAAGATAACTATATATACCATTCATTTACTTGTTTTACCAATAAACTTATGAAACTGAATCATGTATTCAAACAGGTTAATTCACCCACCTCAGGAAAATATAAGGTATTCATTCAATGTACACTAACCTCCTCAATACTCATAGCTTGTAGAGCTTTCTCTTCAGCTTTCGTCAATTCCTTATTTTTAGTTGGGATGTTTGGACTACCCTGAAGTAATGCAGCCACTTCCATCTCTAAAGGGGTTCTGGGCTGAAACAATAACATCAGCATTTAACATCACAGTAATATGATATTACAAGTATCATTTAAGAAAAAATTCTAGATAGATCTTGAGTTGAAGTACAACATACAGCATATTATATATAGGGTCATGTTATATTGATCTGAAGATAGAGGCAGCAATCTAATCCTATTATATCCTTTGCAATAAAGAAATCCAAGGTCATATTAGTAGTTTTTCCAATTCCAGGTTTAAAATTCAACAAGAGGCCCAGTTGATTTGAAATATTTCAGTTAATTAAAATGACCCTTTTTGGCCCCACCCATCAGTCCCTGGGCGCGGGTTAGTCAAGGCCAACATCTGCACACCATCAAACTCATTCCATGCTGATAATATTAACCAAATAAGAATTAATTGCAATAGAAATCAAACAAATGATAGACAAAAATGTGATTTCCCTATATAAACTATAGTAAAGTTTACTCCCTCCCCAGGGGCAAACGTGAGACCCCAGGGTCATGAAATTCACAATTTTGGTAAAGCACCTTAAGACCTAACTATGAAGAGTGTTTGGTTCCATCATATCTGAGAGTAGAGAAGAAGATTTTTGAAATTTCAGTCAATTTTAACCTTTTTAGCCTAGCCCATTAGCCCCTGGGGGTCAGTCTCGCCAAATATGTGCATATAGCATCATCTCATGCTAATAATGTTAACCAAATTAGAATGAATTCCAATAGAAATCTAACAAATAATAGTTAAAAATGTGATTTCCCTATACATGTATAAACTATAGTAAAGTTTACACGCTCCCCAAGGGCAAAAGTGATACCCCAGGGTCATGAAATTTACAATTTTGGTAAAGCATATTTAGACCCTTCAATCTATGAAGAGTATTTGATTCCACCATATCTGACCTAAAAAGTGGATGGCTAAATCAAATGTAGACAGCGATTCTGTTGTGCCATTCACAATTCATGACGTCACATCATTGTCCATTATGTCACAATTGATTTCTGACTGACTCAGCCAAACGCTCCAGAGTATATTACACTAGTGACATACCGGGGGTATGCAAAAATATCACACAGGCCAATTGTGTGATAAAAATCTTTACCTCACTTCATAATGTTGGACTATACTACATCTTACAGACTGGAGGTTTACCTTTGTAGTGTTCTGATTCTCATCATTTCATGAAAAATTGGGCTTGGTCTAACAGTGTTTTCAGGGCATCAAAGCAGTTAATATTGGAAGGTTTTAAATTGTTGTTAGTAGATGACAGGAGTCTGTGTGTGATCTCCACTTCCCCGCCCCAGTGTCAAATACCAGACAGAAAAGTACTACTAATACTAATGCATGTCTAAACAGGTACCAAAAATTGAGGTTTATAATACTTTGTATATTTTACTTTAACTCGGCGGATCCTCAATAAAGCAATAATGTCTCATTAAATGCTGTTTTGAGTTTTCTCATCGTAAAAAGACCACCTTAGACCTTCCCTACATGTACATATCAGAAATATGGTGATACAAAATTTACAGACATCATAATGTTGTTAATATAAGATAAAAACATGTGTGTTTCACAATGAATTCCTATCTAGAGTGGGTACTGATATAAAGACAGTAACCAGGGGCATGTTCGTTTATGCAAACAAACTGGTTCGTCTGTTTGCAAATGCAATATTTCAGGAATATATCTTGAAGGACCTGCAGATGTTAATGTAGGCCTTGGAAGTCTTTGTCAAAGCTCATCTGTAAACAGCATATCATCACCAGGTCTGTCTTTATTTCATAAGCGAACAATTCTGGCCCAACTGCTTGGACCACTATGAACAAAAACAGCTTTGTTGCAGGACTTTATGTACAGTCAAACCTACTCAAACGACCACCTGTGTACAATGACTGCCTGTCTATAATGACCAATTTTCAGATTCCCTGAAATTTTACTATATAATGACCCTCTGTATAGCGACCACCTATCTAATGTGACTAAGGACCACTGATTTTGGAATGTTTCGCTCATTTGTTTTCTATAGCGACCAATTTCATAAAATCCCAGGAAAATTCAGACACTTAAACTCTGGTCTGATTACATAAATAAAAGACCCCAACTACCAGTTATGATTACTGTAAAGCTGCCCTAGCCAGCTGGGGCTTGGTGAGAGAAGAGTCACCATGCATGTTGGTGTAATACATTACAACTGTGCCTAGATGGCTTAATTTGACAGTTAATTTATTAACACTGTCATATCTGTCAACAAGATTTACTCACATGAAAATCCAATAATGCTTTTCTTAATCATAGATATCAGTACTTGCATTTGTACTGTCGCGATCTTTAATTGGACAATAATAATAAAAAGTTGTTAATTGCCACAAAAATCTTTGCCACAAAAAAAAAAGATTTCAGCTATGGTCAGAAAATAAACCTGTTAGTTTTAAGAAGTTTTGTTTATGTCACAACTAGTAGTAATACAATCCACATTTAATCAATTAGTGTATAATTTTTTTTAACTTAAAAAAGAAAGGGGGATAATTTGATAAAAACTTTTATAAATATTTAAGAACAAAATATAAGAAAAAGGTACTTTTGTATCCATTAGACCATTAATGTTATGTTACATAGGCTATGTTTGTCTTTTATTCCACAAAATTGTGTTTTATTCCTGGATTTTTAATGGAAAAACCTTTTTGATAAAGATTAAACCCTAAAGATTTATAAAAAAAAAAAATTAAAAAAAAAAAAAAAATTCATGCATTGATTTGACTAGTCTACTGAATGCCCTGTTCAGTGACAAGTTATTTATGTCCGTTTCACATCAACAGATTGGTGCAAAAATCTTGATCTGTCTATAAAGGCAACCTGTCTAAAGTGACCATTTCTTCTGCCTCCCCTTGCGCAGTCTTTATATACATGTTTGACTGAATATACCTGGTTTACCAATATTACTGATTGTCTTAGATCTTGAAAACAGAAACAAATATTGGTACTCAAAAAATAACAAATTAAACCCTCGTTGTACTCACTTTGATTCCTGCAAATTTACTTGCTGTATGCAGTTTTAAAGATGGCTGATTCAGAGGAAACACAATCTGTTCTGCCTGTAATATAACAATAAACATTCAAGTAGTCAGGTTCATTATATCATGAAAGTGTTTTTTGCTCTTGATATAAATATTGTTTTACATAATTAAACATAGCCTCGACTTTCCCTGTTTAAAGGTACATAGCCTCGACTTTCCCTGTTTAAAGGTATCAGCATAAACAGCTATTTTTAACTCTTATACAGTAATATAAGTTTGTTGGTAACACTACATGTCTAACTCTATACCAGTAATATAAGTTTGTAGGTAACACTACATGTCTAACTCTATACCAGTAATATAAGTTTGTTGGTAACACTACATGTCTAACTCTATACCAGTAATATAAGTTTGTTGGTAACACTACATGTCTAACTCTATAACAGTAATATAAGTTTGTTGGTAACATTACATGTCTAACTCTATAACAGTAATATAAGTTTGTTGGTAACACTACATGTCTAACTCTATAACAGTAATATAAGTTTGTTGGTAACACTACATGTCTAACTCTATACCAGTAATATAAGTTTGTTGGTAACACTACATGTCTAACTCTATACCAGTAATATAAGTTTGTTGGTAACACTACATGTCTAACTCTATACCAGTAATATAAGTTTGTTGATAACACTACATGTCTAACTCTAGATCTATAACAGTAATATAAGTTTGTTGATAACACTACATGTCTAACTCTAGATCTATAACAGTAATATAAGTTTGTTGGTAACACTACATGTCTAACTCTATACCAGTAATATAAGTTTGTTGGTAACACTACATGTCTAACTCTATACCAGTAATATAAGTTTGTTGGTAACACTACATGTCTAACTCTATACCAGTAATATAAGTTTGTTGGTAACACTACATGTCTAACTCTATAACAGTAATATAAGTTTGTTGGTAACACTACATGTCTAACTCTATAACAGTAATATAGGGATGTTGATAACACTAGTACTTTATTAATTTGTTTAATTATTCTATAAATGATAAGACTGAAAAAATTAGCATATTTTGATGACATTACAAATAACTAGTTTTTCACAAAATACATTAGTTTTTCGTGACTTTTCATTCATGTGATTTACAATTATTTTACATAGCAAGTATTAACTATCAACATATCTTTCAGCACTGAATATCTGAACAGCACACTTTAGAGTTGAGATTGACATGAACTTCTTTCTAGGGAATTGTAAGTGGAATTTAAATCAAGGCCCAAGTATGGTCAATTTCAAAAATCATTGTGTCATAGTACTGGTAATTAGATAAAAAAAGCCTTGTTGCAAATATTTTCATTTTCAAAATTTTCCTTTTTAGTTTTAAAATTGAATTATAATAATTGAACTTTTTATTGGTCTAATGACACACAGACCAAAAACTAAAGTGCATTCTTTACACAATCTGGTTTGTGGGATTTTTTGGTCAATATACATCAATAGCATTTTTTTTATACCATTTAATCCTTAATAAAAACTCATTTGGTCTAAAGGGCAGACAGAAATTTATATGCTAGAAGGTTGATTATTTCCCTGTTTATTTGTTTGCTCTGTACCGTTCTGTTCTCCTTGACAACCGGGTCCCATTTCTTTAGCTCATCACTCGTCTTCTCATAGGCAACTGACCGTTCAATCTACAGAAAAAGTACATTACTTGAAATATATTTAAATGCTCATCACAACATGAAGAAGACATGTTTGGGCGAAATACTTTAATCAATAACAACATATGATAAGATTTCTGTATTATGCAAAACAAAATAAGTACTTTATTTCTAGGGATAATTCATGATCACTACTTTCATTAAGTTTATGATTTGTGAGGAAAAGCTGCAGCATATTCCAGGCTACTAACCTTTCCCTGTTCATGCTTTGGTAAGGGGACAGAGACAACCTTGCTGCGTTTATCTATGGTGCGGAGATGTTTTTTGAGTTCTCCATGACTTGTCGTATCCTTCAATGATCCCACTAGTTCATGCAGTCTTACTTTGGCATTCTCTGTCAAACATAAATCAGAGATAATTTTCCCGCTACCAGATCTCACTGTTATTGATGACGTCATTTTATTGTGTACTATGCATTACATCATTCAAAACAACTTGTTGTTATTGTCACTAGGCAAGGCACCACATTTTAAACCTTATACCTGAATGTATCTTTCTGAAAGAGGCTAACCCGCAGACGGACCGGTAAACGGCACATCTCCGATCACTAAATAAACTTCAGTACACGTTTCTATGTGACAAAATTAGAGGCTTTCCGACTTTATTTCTTGAAAACAATTACAGAATATGTATTTAAAAGACGTTTTAAAACTCAACCTGAGAGGGAAATGTATGGAATATAACGGCAAATCTTCTTTGTAAATCGCCGCTGCCTTTGAAGTTATCACTGTGCGGCACTGTGCACGTGCTTGTTTCTTTGATGTGTCAATCAAATTAGACTTATTGCGGGTTGCGATTAAATAAATAATATTTAAAAATGAGGTTTTAATATCACTTTTCAGCGTTTTATAAGGAAAATAAAATGAAAAACTCAACAATTCCAACAATCTGTCATGTGTAAAAAATCTTTTTCTATTAGCCAATTTTTCTGATCTCTCTGCGGGCAAGCCTCTTTAATATACGAATGAAAAAAAAAAAAAACATTTTCCTAAGGTATGGGTGAAAACCCCACCTGTTCAAATTTATCTGGAGCACTGGAATGAGAACTTTCATGTAACTACAAGTGTGAAATTATATAGGAATTGGAACTGTTGTCACAATTCATTGATTGCATCTATTGTTATCACTATTTTGGAGTTCAGTATATAGAGGATCAAAAGTTCCTGTACTGGTAATAGATTCAACTTGTATATTTATATCAATTACATCAAAATACTAAAAGGTGCAATTGAAGCCACACACAAAAGATAACTTTTTCATTTTATTGGAGAGAATAACTAATTAGTGTACCATCAATATTTTTTACCATTGGATCACTCCATTTTATTTATGACAATACCATTAATTGCATGAGTAGTTTTACATTTTAATAATACTGATTACTTACTGTTGTTACTGCTTGTGAAGCCAAACTCAGACACTTGAGCTGTGGGGACCGTTCTTTGACTGAGCCGGTGACTACAACATCAACAGATACTATATATACAGCCATTTCGTTAACACAGATATGTACCTAAATCCCACTTCACTCTTTATTATATAATTAATTCATACTGAAATATATGTATTGTGTAACACTGAGCTAATATACAGCCCCTTACTTTTTTTCCCGTCTAAGGAAGAGATAGCTAATATACAGCCCCTTACTTTTTTTCCCGTCTAAGGAAGAGATAGCTAATATACAGCCCCTTACTTTTTTTTCCCGTCTAAGGAAGAGATAGCATCGATCAGCTTGGCATGTTTTCTTGTATCAGGCACCTGTAAGTGTGAATTAAAACAATTCTGAAAGTGTCATAGTTTACGATCTGATAAGTCTCTTGTTATTACTATACACATAATGTGGGTACATAAAACAAATTTTGTTAAGAACAAGAGATGCTCTTAATGATAATAAAATTTATAGTGAAGTTTATTATATGTGAAACCATTCATTTAATTGCTTTTCACTTCAGGTCTTCCAGATCTCTAAATTTCAAATACTTCAGTTTTTATGTTATTGTCAGATCATGAATGACATGTCATATTAATTGTAACAACAGACAAATAAGGAACATCAGTTTAATTTAACTAGTGTACTCTGATCATGAGGATATTACAAGTTTGATGACCGTTGGACTTCAGGTTTTAAATATTAATGGTATGGACTGAACATATTAATTACCTCATCATCACTGTTACCTCCCAAGTCAACAAGTTCATCAAGATCTCCAGCATCAGCAGAAATCATTTTGAATGGCAATTTCTGAAAAAAAAACCAATGATTATACTGTATTGTTATGATATGAAAACTTAAGATATCGTTTTCATAGAATTATCTCTGACATCCTCGATACTCCAGGGGCTATATTCATTTTCGCTCTCTGCAGAGTGCAGAAGTGAATGGTGATGTGTAATCTGCATAATATGTTTTTGACAACATTGATCATAGCTTAAAAGTAAGAATCTAGAGCAGATTAACTTCATGAAATTCCAGATTATTTGACCAGCCATTGTTTTTCTTAACTCTATGCGTGAGGAAGCATAATGTTGGGAGCTGCCATTCCACTAACAGCTCAAACAGAAGTCCAACGATGAATTAGGAATATCCAGTGTCTGTTAGGTCATAGAATTTAACCTTTATCCTACTATTGTTACATTTGGTGCCTTACTAATATATGGTTGGTAGTCTAGAGTTTCGAGCAGTAGCTAGTCTAGAGTTTAGAGTTTAGAGCAGTAGTCTAGAGTTTAGAGTCAGAGATTAGAGCAGTAGTCTAGAGTTAAGAGCAGTAGTCTAGAGTTTAGTGTCTAGAGTTTAGAGCAGTAGTCTAGAGTTTAGAGCAGTAGCCTAGAGTTTAGAGTCAGAGATTAGAGCAGTAGTCTAGAGTTTAGAGCAGTAGTCTAGAGTTTAGTGTCTAGAGTTTAGAGCAGTAGTCTAGAGTTTAGAGTCAGAGTTTAGAGCAGTAGTCTAGAGTTTAGAGTCAGAGTTTAGAGCAGTAGTCTAGAGTTTAGAGCAGTAGTCTAGAGTTTAGTGTCAGAGTTTAGAGCAGTAGTCTAGAGTTTAGAGCAGTAGTCTAGAGTTTAGAGTCAGAGTTTAGAGCAGTAGTCTAGAGTTTAGAGCAGTAGTCTAGAGTTTAGAGCAGTAGTCTAGAGTTTAGAGCAGTAGCCTAGAGTTTAGAGCAGTAGCCTAGAGTTTAGAGTCAGAGTTTAGAGCAGTAGCCTAGAGTTTAGAGCAGTAGTCTAGAGTTTAGAGTCAGAGTTTAGAGCAGTAGCCTAGAGTTTAGAGCAGTAGTCTAGAGTTTAGAGTCAGAGTTTAGAGCAGTAGTCTAGAGTTTAGAGCAGTAGTCTAGAGTTTAGAGTCAGAGTTTAGAGCAGTAGTCTAGAGTTTAGAGCAGTAGTCTAGAGTTTAGAGTCAGAGTTTAGAGCAGTAGTCTAGAGTTTAGAGCAGTAGTCTAGAGTTTAGAGCAGTAGTCTAGAGTTTAGAGCAGTAGTCTAGAGTTTAGAGCAGTAGTCTAGAGTTTAGAGCAGTAGCCTAGAATTTAGAGTCACAGGTTGAAGTCCCTGTCTGGTCATTGTTTTTAGCCCTGTAGCGAAATTGGACTTGGCTAAATGGCTACTGCGAAACTCTGCAATCCTGTCATCTCACCCATGTTAACCAGCTGGGTCTTACAGATATCCATTGACACTGAAACCATCTCCAGTGGTTGGAAGAAGGGGAACATCACCTCTATATTAAGGAAGGAGACAGGGCGAAGGCCTGTAACTACCAACCAGTGTTAACGTTATTGACATCCAGCTGCAGTAAGCTGTCGGAGCACATCATCCACAGAAACATATATAATGGACCATCTCTAGCTATAGCTAAAGGTCTAAACTTGGTGACAACTGTGTGTACTTGCAGTTTAGGTATTAGATATCCCATTTAAACAGTCCAATCACTAATACATGCCAAATTAATAATACCTTGACACAAAACACTTTGCTACACCATTCTAACGCTTCAAGTAACCTATTTCGAACATGGAGGCACTGGTTGTAAAAAATACGGAGTGTGTGTACACTGTACAAAGTGCAACATTTCTGATCATTGCCAGGAGTCTTGATAATGGAGGATCATCACCATCCACTGATGCTTTCTATCACAGCATCAGTAAAGTACACCTGACAGCCACCCTCAAGTAGACTACAAGACATGCATCATAGTGTTAAATTTTATTTGTAACTGACTAACTTTACATGGGCTATTGACTATATTGTGAATAGCTTTTATACCGCCTGACATGTGCAAATAGTGCAACAATATTCATTTAATGGTACACTATATAAATAAGATGAAGGAAAGAAGAATGCTTTTGTACTGTGTATACAATATACAAAAATTCTATCCCAATTTCCGTGCAATGGATGGGTGTTACTGTATCTAGCCTACTAGAATATATATATTTCTGTACAAGGGGAGACAATTATAATTATAAGCCACAGGCGTTGAAATTCTGACAGTAAAATATCCTATGAAATAAGAGTATTACTTTATTTTTATGAGATATGTATCTGAATTTACTGTCCAACTTTCAAAAGTCTGGGAATTAGCAGACTCAACGTTAACGACGTTCGACAAGGCTACCCAAGACTGTGTGGTTCCATCGTGTCGTCAGTAGGCATGTAGTAGCTGTCGTATTCTTTGAGGAATATGTACTTTGCAAGAAAGGAAACAAAATAAAATGAGAGGTAAAACAATATCATATATATTGTTACATAAAAGAAATCACAAAGCTATATATAATCTTTACATACGATTTCAGTCTGTCAGCGAGCCCTCCACATGTTCCATGCGTGTTGTCAAAGACTTATTTTTGGTTGTCAAAAATATTTTACCATTAAAATATTAAAATAAAATTGACCTACATATATGCCTTAAATTTACACAATTCAATAAATTATGTAAAGATGACTGGAAATCGCATTTATTTAAAATTAAAGGTATATCGTAAAATCACTTTACGGTAGCACTGTCCTGCCCTCTCCCTATCAAGGAAAGGAAGACAACTCTTCCATCTTTTTCGACAATGAAGGCCGCAACTTTAGCGGACGTAAAACTTTTTTTATTATTACTTAAACATATTTTATTGTATCATCCTTACTATAAATTCATCTTTTGTAATACAGTACTAATACTATATAGAGAAAGTAAACTATTGGTTTATTTATGATATAAATAGTGCTCATTTGTAATGTATTTTGAAGATAATAGTGCTTCTTACAAGTTATTAGGTATCCATTGTAAAAGTATCATATCGTCAGTAAAAAGTACATATATATGTGTGTAATATATATGCATTATTTTAAACCTTTTTAAGTGTAGAATATGTTTGAAATATATATTCACATATATATGATTATGTCAATGAAATTTAATATATAATTTCACATCTAAAGTATAACATTAAATTGACATTTTTGTAGTTCTATCACCTATCTACCTGTATTTACCTGGATTTTGCAATAAATGAATGATTCAAAATTTCACGATTTTTTTTATTTCACTCTGACACACTTAAGTGTGTAACAAGAGGTCAAACAATATATATTAATTGTATAACATGGCAACGAGAGCAGATGGACATTACATGCTGTAATGAAATGATGACATTTTCATATACACAAGTGATACTTTTTTTTTTTAACTTAGTTGTTCTTTAGAATTGTTTGTAATTTTGCAAGAAATATGCTTATCCTTTTTATTAATCGTACGTTACATATTGCAAATATTCCTTCCATTTTTTTAACACTTGGATTTGTAAAATAATATTTCGGTACAAATTTTTCCCTAATCTGACATATAAATTCTTTTTTACATTTAAACAAATAATGATATTCATCTTCATTACATGGTGTACATTTTCTTTCATCGCGGGGGATTCGATAACGACCAGTTTCCATAGGGAAAGGGAAGTTAGGCGTGCGGAACTTACAAAACAATATGCGATCCCTTTTATTTAATTTAGTCAAGTAATTCTCAAAACCAAAGTTAGATTTAAATAAAAGAAAACTTTGCCCCCTACTACTCTTCTCATATCCACAAACCACTTTTGAATAAACTGATCATTTAGCTTTTGTTTTACTGTATGTTTCAGTTTTTGCCGATCTAAACTATAGTATTTTTTTGGAAAGACCATACATGGGTCAAACCTAAGTCATTGAGTGTTGTTTTTACAAATTGTAACCATTTTGAATGAAATACATCCATTTCATGCATTGCGTATATAATGTCATATAATTTACTTGATAATTTTTCATCTGTAATTAATTTGTGCCAAAATAAAATAATTCTACTTTTAATTATATTTACTAATGGGAAGCGTCCTGATTCCCCGTATACCATATAATTTGGGATACCTTTTCTTATATTAATTTATTTTTATAAACTTCAAATGAATTGTCTCTAGGCAGGTAATATTTTCAAATCCCCAAATCTCTGATGCGTATAGCAATATAGGTGATATTAGTGTATCAAATAGTGTAAACTGTAGGTCAACTGGTAAATTGATATTTCTGATTTTCCTACACACTGCAAATAATGCTTTTAGAGCTCGGTCCGCTAATTTCTTTTTGCCTTAGCAAAGTTTCCAGTGTGGTGAATCTATAATTTCAATTTCTTGCCCGTAAAGCATAAACTTACGACTTGTTTTTTATTTCATTTTCGAAAAGATAACTATCTTAGATTTGTTTATATTAACTTCCAGTTTCCATTCTTTACAGTAATCACCAAATACATCTAATATAATAAGATAATAGTGCTTTTTACAAGTTATTAGTTATCCATTGTACAAATATCATATCGTCAGTAAAAAGTACATATATATGTGTGTAATATATATGCATTATTTTAAACTTTTTTAAGTGTAGAATATGTTTGAAATATATATTCACATATATATGATTATGTCAATGAAATTTAATATATAATTTCACATCTCAAAGTATTACATTAAATTGACATTTTTTGTAGTTTTATCACCTATCTACCTGTATTTACCTGGATTTTGCAATAAACGAATGAGAGACCTTCTGTGTTTACTTAATAATTGGACCCCTCTGTAAATAAAGCCTGTTTCTCCCAAAAATGTTTTACCTGGATTTTCAGTTTTGGGAGAAACAGGATTAAACCGTATGGCCTACGTTGACACCCCCTCTCGGAACGGTATCTGGGCCGTTGAGATGTCATAGAAGAATTGTAAAACATTTTACACGGTCTTTGATTGTCCTGATTTTCCAACATTGTGCCCAATCTTTACAACGGTGACATACACCTTGCAGATATTCCGCCCCTCTAAGACTCGTCAATGACTAATCGGGGCAAAATTTACCTGAAAAAATATCGAAAAGGACTTAGGTACACTTTCCTATAATTTTGATAATTTTTTTAATCTTGGGAATTACCTACGAAAGTCTATTAGTGTCAATAAGATAAAATATAGTTAATTGATACACGTTATAACGCGAAAAAGTTCGTTATTACGAAAATAAAACCGATTCTTTGCGTTATAACGCAGAAAAAGAATTGGCATACAAAATAATAGGAACTAGCTCAGACAAGGGAGAATTTCCCTTTTTCATTACTCCTTCCTATTAAAACGTGTTATTTCGCGTTATTACGTGTTTCGTCGTGTTATGATGTGTTCTGATTTGCGTTTTTTCGTACATAGACATATAATTGACATACAAAATAATAGGAACACAGAATATATCATTCTATGTAGCCAAATCATCCATTTAATGTAGAGTTTAAACTGGCTCCCTGTCTCTGGAATATCAAAATTATAAATAAAATTGAGCTTGTTTCAAACTAGGGGCAGGTAATCTAGTATTATGATTTAGCTTGACAATTCTTATAAACAAAACTTAGAGGGTTTGGTGGCCAGTCTGTGTAGAGTTATACAGTATATACATTGTATGTATTGTCTGCGAGAGTTCTCTACGTTTTACGGAGGATGATAATCAAATAAAAATTTAAAATACGGAAGCGGACATTTCTTTCATGTCCGTGTGAACATAAGCAGAATGCCCACACATGTGTATAGTAAATTCTAGGTATACATTCCAACATAACGAGTTAATTAAACCTGCGGGTACTATATAAACACGCCGTCACTGCCTCTACACCGACTAGCACAGCTGGTGTTAAACAGACATAGGTAAACAATTGCATCTATTTAAACATATCGTTAAATAATGGTTACATTTATACGTTCACATGGCAGGGTATGCACTAGCCCGAGTTTCCTCTGGCCCTTCACCATGTCTGGTGTCAGGGCCAGAGGAAACTCGGGCTAGGTAGCGTTGCTCTGTACGACGGACGATTTCCGATAGATGGTCAGTATAGGCAGGGCATGAATATTCATTCTAGCACGTATATATCGCTTACATGTGTCTGTTAAAAAAAAAAAGACATTTTCGAAAACCTTTTCACATAGTTGTTTTAAGCATAAAAAGTATTTTCATATTTTCATATTTTTTAAAATATGTTGGTTTGGACAAATTTGTTTGGACAATACTATATTTAAATATACAATGTATGCAATTTAAAGATATTAATTGCCCCGCTCTCAAATAGGTATTCAGCATCTGATATTTGAATATACAATGTATGCCATTTAAAGATATTAATTGCCCCTCTCTCAAATAGGTATTCAGCATCTGTGCTCTCTGGTATTTATGTGATTTGTCAGTGACTTGTTTTGTGGGGATTCCGTATATGGCCATTTACATGTATTCCCCACTCAATCATAAATGGCTGTCCTTTACCAGTCATCTCTGTCCACTGTTACACCATCGTTACACTTCACCCTCCTCGTCACCATCAGTTTGATTCTCCAGTCACGTGATACACCGAGGTAATTAGTACATTTCCTTGACTAGTCCGATGTTTTGTTGGGTTGTTACGAGATTTGTAGACGTTTTCCAAGTTTTAGCTGTTGTTCGCTGATATTAATGACAGTTGTCATTGATGTTTTGCGGATGCTTTAAGACGTTTGTGTTTACGTTATCCCGAGATGCTTTCTGAATATTCTCTGGTGTTTGGAGGGTGTCCTCAGATGTTTTATGAGTGTTCTCTGGTGGTTGGAGGGTGTCCTCAGATGTTTTTTAATTGTTCTCTGGTGTTTGGAGGGTGTCCTTAGATGTTTTAGGAGTGTTCTCTGGTGATTGGAGGGTGTCCTCAGATTTTTTTATGAGTGTTCTGTGGTGATTGGAGGGTGTCCTCAGATGTACATGTTTTATGAGTGTTCTGTGGTGTTTGGAGGGTGTCCTAAGATGTTTTATGAGTGTTCTCTGGTGTTTGGAGGGTGTCCTCATATGTTTTATGAGTGTTCTCTGGTGTTTGGAGGGTGTCGTCAGATCCCGTTTCTGCCACAAAAATACAATTCTGTCATTATACTAGATCTTTGGTAAGGAACAAGTTTGTATATAATCTGCAAAATAATGATTTTCAATATCTTTTATCGAAATCTATATATTTTATGATGAAGCATAGTTTGTTTTGGTTTATTTTGTTTAGCGTCCTATTAAAAGTCAGGGTCATTTAAGGACGTGCCAGGTTTGGAGGTGGAGGAAAGGCAGAGTACCTAGAGAAAAACCAACGACCTTCGGTCAGAACCAGGCAACTGCCCCACGTGGGTTTCGAACTCCATGAACTCACAACCAAGAGGTTGAGGGCTAGTAATAAAAAGTCGGTAACCCTTTTTTGTCTTTCCCAGATAAAAAAATGTTATTTTCCCCGTCAATAGGGCCCCGGGGGCTCTTACGATAAATGATCAGAACAAAACTTATGACTATTTGAATGTCTACATAAGCTGTGTTATATAAAGATAAAGGTCTGATATTTAATATTCAAAGAGCATACATAGTTTTTTCAAAGTACATGATGTATCTCATCAGCCGAACACGGCTGGACATCATGTACATTAGTAACATGTTTTTACTATAACTCATTGTACATTTGTAATATGATGTGTGACAATCAAATAAAATATTATTGTATTGTATTGGTATGTTTGTGATTGTTATTTTTTGAAGAGACTCACGTTCACCGTCTTATATCAAACTGGACCACACTAAAACTACCTCAGTACGACAGGCCGTACTGGACCGTCTTAGTGTCAGACTTGACCACACTAAAACTATCTCAGTACGACAGGACCGTACATATGGACCGTCTTAGTGTCAGACTGGACCACACTAAAACTATCTCAGTACGACAGACCGTACTGGACCGTCTTAGTGTCAGACTGGACCACACTAAAACTATCTCAGTACGACAGACCGTACTGGACCGTCTTAGTGTCAGACTGGACCACACTAAAACTATCTCAGTACGACAGACCGTACATATGGACTGTCTTAGTGTCAGACTGGGCCACACTAAAACTACCTCAGTACGACAGACCGTACATATGGACCGTCTTAGTGTCAGACTGGGCCACACTAAAACTACCTCAGTATGACAGACCGTACATATGGACTGTCTTAGTGTCAGACTGGGCCACACTAAAACTACCTCAGTACGACAGACCGTACATATGGACCGTCTTAGTGTCAGACTGGACCACACTAAAACTACCTCAGTATGACAGACCGTACATATGGACCGTCTTAGTGTCAGACTGGACCACACTAAAACTATCTCAGTACGACAGACCGTACATATAGACCGTCTTAGTGTCAGACTGGACCACACTAAAACTATCTCAGTACGACAGACCGTACATATGGACCGTCTTAGTGTCAGACTGGACCACACTAAAACTACCTCAGTACGACAGACCGTACATATGGACCGTCTTAGTGTCAGACTGGACCACACTAAAACTATCTCAGTACAACAGACCGTACATATGGACTGTCTTAGTGTCAGACTGGACCACACTAAAACTATCTCAGTACGACAGACCGTACATATGGACCGTCTTAGTGTCAGACTGGACCACACTAAAACTACCTCAGTACGACAGACCGTACATATGGACCGTCTCAGTGTCAGACTGGACCACACTAAAACTATATCAGTACGACAGGCCGTACATATGGACCGTCTTAGTGTCAGACTGGACCACACTAAAACTATCTCAGTACGACAGACCGTACATATGGACTGTCTTAGTATCAGACTGGACCACACTTAAACTATCTCAGTACGACAGACCGTACATATGGACCGTCTTAGTGTCAGACTGGACCACACTAAAACTATCTCAGTACGACAGACCGTACATATGGACCGTCTTAGTGTCAGACTGGACCACACTAAAACTATCTCAGTACGACAGACCGTACATATGGACCGTCTTAGTGTCAGACTGGACCACACTAAAACTATCTCAGTACGACAGGCCGTACATATGGACCGTCTTAGTGTCAGACTGGACCACACTAAAACTATCTCAGTACGACAGACCGTACATATGGACCGTCTTAGTGTCAGACTGGACCACACTAAAACTATCTCAGTACGACAGACCGTACATATGGACCGTCTTAGTGTCAGACTGGACCACACTAAAACTATCTCAGTACGACAGACCGTACATATGGACCGTCTTAGTGTCAGACTGGGCCACACTAAAACTATCTCAGTACGACAGACCGTACATATGGACTGTCTTAGTGTCAGACTGGACCACACTAAAACTATCTCAGTACGACAGACCGTACATATGGACCGTCTTAGTGTCAGACTTGACCACACTAAAACTATCTCAGTACGACAGGCCGTACATATGGACCGTCTTAGTGTCAGACTGGACCACACTAAAACTATCTCAGTACGACAGACCGTACATATGGACCGTCTTAGTGTCAGACTGGACCACACTAAAACTATCTCAGTACGACAGACCGTACATATGGACCGTCTTAGTGTCAGACTGGACCACACTAAAACTATCTCAGTATGACAGACCGTACATATAGACCGTCTTAGTGTCAGACTGGACCACACTAAAACTATCTCAGTACAACAGACCGTACATATGGACCGTCTTAGTGTCAGACTGGACCACACTAAAACTATATCTCAGTACGACAGACCGTACATATGGACCACACTAAAACTATCTCAGTACGACAGGCCGTACATATGGACCGTCTTAGTGTCAGACTGGACCACACTAAAACTATCTCAGTACGACAGACCGTACATATGGACTGTGTTAGTGTCAGAATGGACCACACTAAAACTATCTCAGTACAACAGACCGTACATATGGACCGTCTTAGTGTCAGACTGGACCACACTAAAACTATCTCAGTACGACAGGCCGTACATATGGACCGTCTTAGTGTCAGACTGGACCACACTAAAACTACCTCAGTATGACAGACCGTACATATAGACCGTCTTAGTGTCAGACTGGACCACACTAAAACTATCTCAGTACGACAGGCCGTACATATGGACCGTCTTAGTGTCAGACTGGACCACACTAAAACTATCTCAGTACGACAGACCGTACATATGGACCGTCTTAGTGTCAGACTGGACCACACTAAAACTATCTAAGTACAACAGACCGTACATATGGACCGTCTTAGTATCAGACTGGACCACACTAAAACTACCTCAGTACGACAGGCCGTACATATGGACCGTCTTAGTGTCAGACTGGACCACACTAAAACTACCTCAGTATGACAGACCGTACATATGGACCGTCTTAGTGTCAGACTGGACCACACTAAAACTATCTCAGTACGACAGACCGTACATATAGACCGTCTTAGTGTCAGACTGGACCACACTAAAACTATCTCAGTACGACAGGCCGTACATATGGACCGTCTTAGTGTCAGACTGGACCACACTAAAACTATCTCAGTACGACAGACCGTACATATGGACTGTGTTAGTGTCAGAATGGACCACACTAAAACTATCTCAGTACAACAGACCGTACATATGGACCGTCTTAGTGTCAGACTGGACCACACTAAAACTATCTCAGTACGACAGGCCGTACATATGGACCGTCTTAGTGTCAGACTGGACCACACTAAAACTACCTCAGTATGACAGACCGTACATATAGACCGTCTTAGTGTCAGACTGGACCACACTAAAACTATCTCAGTACGACAGGCCGTACATATGGACCGTCTTAGTGTCAGACTGGACCACACTAAAACTATCTCAGTACGACAGACCGTACATATGGACTGTCTTAGTATCAGACTGGACCACACTTAAACTATCTCAGTACGACAGACCGTACATATGGACCGTCTTAGTGTCAGACTGGACCACACTAAAACTATCTCAGTACGACAGACCGTACATATGGACCGTCTTAGTGTCAGACTGGACCACACTAAAACTATCTCAGTACGACAGACCGTACATATGGACCGTCTTAGTGTCAGACTGGACCACACTAAAACTATCTCAGTACGACAGGCCGTACATATGGACCGTCTTAGTGTCAGACTGGACCACACTAAAACTATCTCAGTACGACAGACCGTACATATGGACCGTCTTAGTGTCAGACTGGACCACACTAAAACTATCTCAGTACGACAGACCGTACATATGGACCGTCTTAGTGTCAGACTGGACCACACTAAAACTATCTCAGTACGACAGACCGTACATATGGACCGTCTTAGTGTCAGACTTGACCACACTAAAACTATCTCAGTACGACAGGCCGTACATATGGACCGTCTTAGTGTCAGACTGGACCACACTAAAACTATCTCAGTACGACAGACCGTACATATGGACCGTCTTAGTGTCAGACTGGACCACACTAAAACTATCTCAGTACGACAGACCGTACATATGGACCGTCTTAGTGTCAGACTGGACCACACTAAAACTATCTCAGTATGACAGACCGTACATATAGACCGTCTTAGTGTCAGACTGGACCACACTAAAACTATCTCAGTACAACAGACCGTACATATGGACCGTCTTAGTGTCAGACTGGACCACACTAAAACTATATCTCAGTACGACAGACCGTACATATGGACCGTCTTAGTGTCAGACTGGACCACACTAAAACTACCTCAGTACGACAGACCGTACATATGGACCGTCTTAGTGTCAGACTGGACCACACTAAAACTATCTCAGTACAACAGACCGTACATATGGACTGTCTTAGTGTCAGACTGGACCACACTAAAACTATCTCAGTACGACAGACCGTACATATGGACCGTCTTAGTGTCAGACTGGACCACACTAAAACTACCTCAGTACGACAGACCGTACATATGGACCGTCTCAGTGTCAGACTGGACCACACTAAAACTATATCAGTACGACAGGCCGTACATATGGACCGTCTTAGTGTCAGACTGGACCACACTAAAACTATCTCAGTACGACAGACCGTACATATGGACTGTCTTAGTGTCAGACTGGACCACACTAAAACTATCTCAGTACGACAGACCGTACATATGGACCGTCTTAGTGTCAGACTGGACCACACTAAAACTATCTCAGTACGACAGACCGTACATATGGACCGTCTTAGTGTCAGACTGGACCACACTAAAACTATCTCAGTACGACAGACCGTACATATGGACCGTCTTAGTGTCAGACTGGACCACACTAAAACTATCTCAGTATGACAGGCCGTACATATGGACCGTCTTAGTGTCAGACTGGACCACACTAAAACTATCTCAGTACGACAGACCGTACATATGGACCGTCTTAGTGTCAGACTGGGCCACACTAAAACTACCTCAGTACGACAGACCGTACATATGGACTGTCTTAGTGTCAGACTGGACCACACTAAAACTATCTCAGTACGACAGACCGTACATATGGACCGTCTTAGTGTCAGACTGGACCACACTAAAACTATCTCAGTACGACAGGCCGTACATATGGACCGTCTTAGTGTCAGACTGGACCACACTAAAACTATCTCAGTACGACAGACCGTACATATGGACCGTCTTAGTGTCAGACTGGACCACACTAAAACTATCTAAGTACAACAGACCGTACATATGGACCGTCTTAGTATCAGACTGGACCACACTAAAACTACCTCAGTACGACAGGCCGTACATATGGACCGTCTTAGTGTCAGACTGGACCACACTAAAACTATCTCAGTACGACAGACCGTACATATGGACCGTCTTAGTGTCAGACTTGACCACACTAAAACTATCTCAGTACGACAGGCCGTACATATGGACCGTCTTAGTGTCAGACTGGACCACACTAAAACTATCTCAGTACGACAGACCGTACATATGGACCGTCTTAGTGTCAGACTGGACCACACTAAAACTATCTCAGTACGACAGACCGTACATATGGACCGTCTTAGTGTCAGACTGGACCACACTAAAACTATCTCAGTATGACAGACCGTACATATAGACCGTCTTAGTGTCAGACTGGACCACACTAAAACTATCTCAGTACAACAGACCGTACATATGGACCGTCTTAGTGTCAGACTGGACCACACTAAAACTATCTCAGTACGACAGACCGTACATATGGACCGTCTTAGTGTCAGACTGGACCACACTAAAACTACCTCAGTACGACAGACCGTACATATGGACCGTCTTAGTGTCAGACTGGACCACACTAAAACTATCTCAGTACGACAGACCGTACATATGGACTGTCTTAGTGTCAGACTGGACCACACTAAAACTATCTCAGTACGACAGACCGTACATATGGACCGTCTTAGTGTCAGACTGGACCACACTAAAACTACCTCAGTACGACAGACCGTACATATGGACCGTCTCAGTGTCAGACTGGACCACACTAAAACTATATCAGTACGACAGGCCGTACATATGGACCGTCTTAGTGTCAGACTGGACCACACTAAAACTATCTCAGTACGACAGACCGTACATATGGACTGTCTTAGTGTCAGACTGGACCACACTAAAACTATCTCAGTACGACAGACCGTACATATGGACCGTCTTAGTGTCAGACTGGACCACACTAAAACTATCTCAGTACGACAGACCGTACATATGGACCGTCTTAGTGTCAGACTGGACCACACTAAAACTATCTCAGTACGACAGACCGTACATATGGACCGTCTTAGTGTCAGACTGGACCACACTAAAACTATCTCAGTACGACAGGCCGTACATATGGACCGTCTTAGTGTCAGACTGGACCACACTAAAACTATCTCAGTACGACAGACCGTACATATGGACCGTCTTAGTGTCAGACTGGGCCACACTAAAACTGTCTCAGTACGACAGACCGTACATATGGACTGTCTTAGTGTCAGACTGGACCACACTAAAACTATCTCAGTACGACAGACCGTACATATGGACCGTCTTAGTGTCAGACTGGACCACACTAAAACTATCTCAGTACGACAGGCCGTACATATGGACCGTCTTAGTGTCAGACTGGACCACACTAAAACTATCTCAGTACGACAGACCGTACATATGGACCGTCTTAGTGTCAGACTGGACCACACTAAAACTATCTAAGTACAACAGACCGTACATATGGACCGTCTTAGTATCAGACTGGACCACACTAAAACTACCTCAGTACGACAGGCCGTACATATGGACCGTCTTAGTGTCAGACTGGACCACACTAAAACTACCTCAGTACGACAGACCGTACATATGGACCGTCTTAGTGTCAGACTGGACCACACTAAAACTATCTCAGTATGACAGACCGTACATATAGACCGTCTTAGTGTCAGACTGGACCACACTAAAACTATCTCAGTACGACAGACCGTACATATGGACCGTCTTAGTGTCAGACTGGACCACACTAAAACTACCTCAGTACGACAGACCGTACATATGGACCGTCTTAGTGTCAGACTGGACCACACTAAAACTATCTCAGTACGACAGACCGTACATATGGACTGTCTTAGTGTCAGACTGGACCACACTAAAACTATCTCAGTACGACAGACCGTACATATGGACCGTCTTAGTGTCAGACTGGACCACACTAAAACTACCTCAGTACGACAGACCGTACATATGGACCGTCTTAGTGTCAGACTGGACCACACTAAAACTATATCAGTACGACAGACCGTACATATGGACCGTCTTAGTGTCAGACTGGACCACACTAAAACTATCTCAGTACGACAGACCGTACATATGGACTGTCTTAGTGTCAGACTGGACCACACTAAAACTATCTCAGTACGACAGACCGTACATATGGACCGTCTTAGTGTCAGACTGGACCACACTAAAACTATCTCAGTACGACAGACCGTACATATGGACCGTCTTAGTGTCAGACTGGACCACACTAAAACTATCTCAGTACGACAGACCGTACATATGGACCGTCTTAGTGTCAGACTGGACCACACTAAAACTATCTCAGTACGACAGGCCGTACATATGGACCGTCTTAGTGTCAGACTGGACCACACTAAAACTATCTCAGTACGACAGACCGTACATATGGACCGTCTTAGTGTCAGACTGGACCACACTAAAACTATCTCAGTACGACAGACCGTACATATGGACCGTCTTAGTGTCAGACTGGACCACACTAAAACTATCTCAGTACGACAGACCGTACATATGGACCGTCTTAGTGTCAGACTGGGCCACACTAAAACTACCTCAGTACGACAGACCGTACATATGGACCGTCTTAGTGTCAGACTGGACCACACTAAAACTATCTCAGTACGACAGGCCGTACATATGGACCGTCTTAGTGTCAGACTGGACCACACTAAAACTATCTCAGTACGACAGACCGTACATATGGACCGTCTTAGTGTCAGACTGGGCCACACTAAAACTACCTCAGTACGACAGACCGTACATATGGACTGTCTTAGTGTCAGACTGGACCACACTAAAACTATCTCAGTACGACAGACCGTACATATGGACCGTCTTAGTGTCAGACTGGACCACACTAAAACTATCTCAGTACGACAGGCCGTACATATGGACCGTCTTAGTGTCAGACTGGACCACACTAAAACTATCTCAGTACGACAGACCGTACATATGGACCGTCTTAGTGTCAGACTGGACCACACTAAAACTACCTCAGTACGACAGACCGTACATATGGACCGTCTTAGTATCAGACTGGACCACACTAAAACTACCTCAGTACGACAGACCGTACATATGGACCGTCTTAGTGTCAGACTGGACCACACTAAAACTATCTCAGTACGACAGACCGTACATATGGACCGTCTTAGTGTCAGACTGGACCACACTAAAACTATCTCAGTACGACAGGCCGTACATATGGACCGTCTTAGTGTCAGACTGGACCACACTAAAACTATCTCAGTACGACAGACCGTACATATGGACCGTCTTAGTGTCAGACTGGACCACACTAAAACTATCTCAGTACGACAGACCGTACATATGGACCGTCTTAGTGTCAGACTGGACCACACTAAAACTATCTCAGTATGACAGACCGTACATATAGACCGTCTTAGTGTCAGACTGGACCACACTAAAACTATCTCAGTACAACAGACCGTACATATGGACCGTCTTAGTGTCAGACTGGACCACACTAAAACTATATCTCAGTACGACAGACCGTACATATGGACCGTCTTAGTGTCAGACTGGACCACACTAAAACTACCTCAGTACGACAGACCGTACATATGGACCGTCTTAGTGTCAGACTGGACCACACTAAAACTATCTCAGTACGAACAGACCGTACATATGGAAAGTTTTAGTGTCAGACTGGACCACACTAAAACTAGCTCAGTACGACAGACCGTACATATGGACCGTCTTAGTGTCAGACTGGACCACACTAAAACTACCTCAGTACGACAGACCGTACATATGGACCGTCTCAGTGTCAGACTGGACCACACTAAAACTATATCAGTACGACAGGACCGTACATATGGACCGTCTTAGTGTCAGACTGGACCACACTAAAACTATCTCAGTACGACAGACCGTACATATGGACTGTCTTAGTGTCAGACTGGACCACACTAAAACTATCTCAGTACGACAGACCGTACATATGGACCGTCTTAGTGTCAGACTGGACCACACTAAAACTATCTCAGTACGACAGACCGTACATATGGACCGTCTTAGTGTCAGACTGGACCACACTAAAACTATCTCAGTACGACAGACCGTACATATGGACCGTCTTAGTGTCAGACTGGACCACACTAAAACTATCTCAGTACGACAGGCCGTACATATGGACCGTCTTAGTGTCAGACTGGACCACACTAAAACTATCTCAGTACGACAGACCGTACATATGGACCGTCTTAGTGTCAGACTGGGCCACACTAAAACTACCTCAGTACGACAGACCGTACATATGGACTGTCTTAGTGTCAGACTGGACCACACTAAAACTATCTCAGTACGACAGACCGTACATATGGACCGTCTTAGTGTCAGACTTGACCACACTAAAACTATCTCAGTACGACAGGCCGTACATATGGACCGTCTTAGTGTCAGACTGGACCACACTAAAACTATCTCAGTACGACAGACCGTACATATGGACCGTCTTAGTGTCAGACTGGACCACACTAAAACTATCTAAGTACAACAGACCGTACATATGGACCGTCTTAGTATCAGACTGGACCACACTAAAACTACCTCAGTACGACAGGCCGTACATATGGACCGTCTTAGTGTCAGACTGGACCACACTAAAACTACCTCAGTATGACAGACCGTACATATGGACCGTCTTAGTGTCAGACTGGACCACACTAAAACTATCTCAGTATGACAGACCGTACATATAGACCGTCTTAGTGTCAGACTGGACCACACTAAAACTATCTCAGTACGACAGACCGTACATATGGACCGTCTTAGTGTCAGACTGGACCACACTAAAACTACCTCAGTACGACAGACCGTACATATGGACCGTCTTAGTGTCAGACTGGACCACACTAAAACTATCTCAGTACGACAGACCGTACATATGGACTGTCTTAGTGTCAGACTGGACCACACTAAAACTATCTCAGTACGACAGACCGTACATATGGACCGTCTTAGTGTCAGACTGGACCACACTAAAACTACCTCAGTACGACAGACCGTACATATGGACCGTCTCAGTGTCAGACTGGACCACACTAAAACTATATCAGTACGACAGACCGTACATATGGACCGTCTTAGTGTCAGACTGGACCACACTAAAACTATCTCAGTACGACAGACCGTACATATGGACTGTCTTAGTGTCAGACTGGACCACACTAAAACTATCTCAGTACGACAGACCGTACATATGGACCGTCTTAGTGTCAGACTGGACCACACTAAAACTATCTCAGTACGACAGACCGTACATATGGACCGTCTTAGTGTCAGACTGGACCACACTAAAACTATCTCAGTACGACAGACCGTACATATGGACCGTCTTAGTGTCAGACTGGACCACACTAAAACTATCTCAGTACGACAGGCCGTACATATGGACCGTCTTAGTGTCAGACTGGACCACACTAAAACTATCTCAGTACGACAGACCGTACATATGGACCGTCTTAGTGTCAGACTGGACCACACTAAAACTATCTCAGTACGACAGACCGTACATATGGACCGTCTTAGTGTCAGACTGGACCACACTAAAACTATCTCAGTACGACAGACCGTACATATGGACCGTCTTAGTGTCAGACTGGGCCACACTAAAACTACCTCAGTACGACAGACCGTACATATGGACTGTCTTAGTGTCAGACTGGACCACACTAAAACTATCTCAGTACGACAGACCGTACATATGGACCGTCTTAGTGTCAGACTTGACCACACTAAAACTATCTCAGTACGACAGGCCGTACATATGGACCGTCTTAGTGTCAGACTGGACCACACTAAAACTATCTCAGTACGACAGACCGTACATATGGACCGTCTTAGTGTCAGACTGGACCACACTAAAACTATCTCAGTACGACAGACCGTACATATGGACCGTCTTAGTGTCAGACTGGACCACACTAAAACTATCTCAGTATGACAGACGTACATATAGACCGTCTTAGTGTCAGACTGGACCACACTAAAACTATCTCAGTACAACAGACCGTACATATGGACCGTCTTAGTGTCAGACTGGACCACACTAAAACTATATCTCAGTACGACAGACCGTACATATGGACCACACTAAAACTATCTCAGTACGACAGGCCGTACATATGGACCGTCTTAGTGTCAGACTGGACCACACTAAAACTATCTCAGTACGACAGACCGTACATATGGACCGTCTTAGTGTCAGACTGGACCACACTAAAACTATCTCAGTACGACAGACCGTGTCAGACTGGGCCACACTAAAACTATTTCAGTACGACATATTAATTTTATATTGTTGTACCATGATGTGTGCTACAGTTATTGAGTTGCCATTTCTCATTAAATGCCGTTAATCAAGTCCTTGAATGACCTCTTCCTCCAAATATGCCTACGTAACAGCTCCATGTCGTGGTATACAGGGGGTGGGTACTTTGTGTAGTCAATGGTGTGCGATGTATTGTCTGTAGTGTGTCATTGGATTTTATCTGGCTAAAACATAAAGTTTTTTAATCAACTATTATATTTACCAATCCAAGCACACAAGTATAGTCTATTTGATAGACAATCCATTTATAAGGGGACTTTTATTCTAGATTACATCAAAACCCTATACCCGGATCAATAGCTATCAGCCTGTATGTATACCCTTACATCGTGCCAGGTTTGGCCGAAAATGGTATTCACTCGATCGCACCCAGCATAACAATATACCTTACGCTGTATACATAGCGACATCCGAGCGGTCGTTCATGGTCGACATCCAGGGTCGACATTCGGGGTCGACATCTTAACCATTATAGAGCGGCGACAACCTGTTGGTACTTTGGAGAAAGGACAGTCTTTTCTGAGGAGAGGGCCACTCCATACTGCTGCAGTAGGTATTCATATAAATATCAAACAATGATTATACATTGTAAATAGTAATCGTCATAGAAGATGTGTTTCCTGCAACAATAATATATACATTTATATGTAGTGTTATTGGTGAAAGGATGGCCCATATTACAGTTGATAAACATTATCTAAAATAATTTGAAATATTACAAGCAATGAATTAGATTTGGAAGTAATGTATAGCATGATAAAATAGAATACGCCATTCATAATTCTGTTAAACAATGCATTAAGCATGTCGCAATTATATGTACACATAATGAGCCGCTAAAGACATTGATTGAGACTAGTAATCTAAGAGTAAACATATTGTCAGTGATAAAAGGGTATAAAACTAGTTTTACTCGTAGATACGTAACGGTTAAGTAGGAATGTCATGCCGGAATGCAATAGATCTAATATTTGTCTAATTTATCTAAAACCATTATATTTTAAAATGACACATTCAGAGCATACAAACCACGTGTATGAGCATCGCTGAATGTTAACATCTTTAGCTATACCTATGTTTTTCCACCTCTCTCTATGTGAGCGTTACTTGTGACAACGAGTAAGAGCGCCCCCCATTTATTGTTTTTCTTACTATGCTGTTCATACCTTTATCTCATACAATGTTAGCAGAAACAGTAGTACAGATAGGTTAGTGATGAGGTCTCTCCATGTAGGTAATACTAACTAGAAAATAAACTCGATAGTTATCTCTCCATGTAGGTAATACTAACTAGAAAATTAACTCGATAGTTATCTCTCCGTGTAGGTAATACTAACTAGAAAATAAACTCGATAGTTATCTCTCCGTGTAGGTAATACTAACTAGAAAATAAACTCGATAGTTATCTCTCCATGTAGGTAATACTAACTAGAAAATAAACTCGATAGTTATCTCTCCATGTAGGTAATACTAACTAGAAAATAAACTCGATAGTTATCTCTCCATGTAGGTAATACTAACTAGAAAATAAACTCGATAGTTATCTCTCCATGTAGGTAATACTAACTAGGTAATAAACTCGACAGTTATCTCTCCATGTAGGTAATACTAACTAGAAAATAAACTCGACAGTTATCTCTCCATGTAGGTAATACTAACTAGAAAATAAACTCGACAGTTATCTCTCCATGTAGGTAATACTAACTAGAAAATAAACTCGATAGTTATCTCTCCATGTAGGTAATACTAACTAGAAAATAAACTCGATAGTTATCTCTCCATGTAGGTAATACTAACTAAAAGATAAACTCGATAGTTATCTCTCCATGTAGGTAATACTAGCTAGAAAATAAACTCGATAGTTATCTCTCCATGTAGGTAATACTAGCTAGAAAATAAACTCGATAGTTATCTCTCCATGTAGGTAATACTAACTAGAAAATAAACTCGATAGTTATGATTTTAATGAACATTATCAATGAGACAAAATATTTTCAACCACGCCCCGAGTTTACATGCAAGTGCTTATCGTGGACTTATATTATAAGTCCGTATTAAAAGTGCGAAATACATCACAATTACTTGTGTACATGTATAACACTTGTTTACATACTATTGAAGGTCTCACACACGATGATACACAGTCGTTCTAAAATACTCCCTCGTAATGTCAACACGCTATCAACGTAAATCGTAGGCAGGTCCTACTCTTTATGTAATTCTTAGTTGATGAAGTGTTATACAACTTCATAAATATCATTAAATAAACACACATGCCGGAATACACGGCATGGTTATATAAAGTATTGTTTGAAATCACCTGTATTTTACCTTGTGGTTTCTAGGCGAGAAAGAATCAGTCATCATTACGAGAATATTGTGTAACATTATGTATTGTAATAGTATAGAAGACGGACGTAAACTGTTTTATATCGGACCACAAGTATAGAAGACAGACGTAAACTGTTTTATATCGGACCACAAGTATAGAAGACGGACGTAAACTGTTTTATATCGGAACACAAGTATAGAAGACAGACGTAAACTGTTTTATATCGGACCACAAGTATAGAAGACGGACGTAAACTGTTTTATATCGGACCACAAGTATAGAAGACAGACGTCAACTGTTTTATATCATAACACAAGTATAGAAGACAGAGGTAAACTGTTTTATATCAGAACACAAGTATAGAAGACGGACGTAAACTGTTTTATATCGGAACACAAGTATAGAAGACAGAGGTAAACTGTTTTATATCGGACCACAAGTATAGAAGACGGACGTAAACTGTTTTATATCGGACCACAAGTATAGAAGACGGACGTAAACTGTTTTATATCGGAACACAAGTATAGAAGACAGACGTAAACTGTTTTATATCAGACCACAAGTATAGAAGACGGACGTAAACTGTTTTATATCAGACCACAAGTATAGAAGACGGACGTAAACTGTTTTATATCGGAACACAAGTATAGAAGACGGACGTAAACTGTTTTATATCGGACCACAAGTATAGAAGACGGACGTAAACTGTTTTATATCATAACACAAGTATAGAAGACAGATGTAAACTGTTTTATATCAGACCACAAGTATAGAAGACAGATGTAAACTGTTTTATATCATAACACAAGTATAGAAGACAGACATAAACTGTTTTATATCGGAACACAAGTATAGAAGACTGACGTAAACTGTTTTATATCGGACCACAAGTATAGAAGACTGACGTAAACTGTTTTATATCATAACACAAGTATAGAAGACAGATGTAAACTGTTTTATATCGGAACACAAGTATAGAAGACGGACGTAAACTGTTTTATATCAGACCTCAAGTATAGAAGATAGAGGTAAACTGTTTTATATTGGAACACGAGTATATCACCATCCCTACCTACTTGTGGATCAGCCAGGTCATTTTTTATATATAACGCGGCTTACAATGTACCAACTAACTTAAATGCATAGCATTGTGCTGGGAAGCATCGTAATTAAAAATTAACATATAAAAAGGTTATTCATTCTAACCTTAACATTCCTGATCTGTTAGTGTAAAACGATAAAAATGCAACATTTGAATCAGCTCATTATCTTAAACATTTAAAATAATTGTTAAAATACAATATCACAAAGTAGATCATATAGTTGTTTGGAGATAATTCAGTAATCACGTCACTGTCAAAATGTAAAATTTCATAGGAGCGTACATACTAATATGATACCACCTTTTTAGAAATTAGGAGTTAGATACAAAAGAGGCAAAACTAATAAAACAACACCATAGTTGTTCCCTTCTTCTATAATTCGTGAGGGCCTAAAGTGTTGCATGATAACTATTGGCGACAGAGGAAACTCAAAATCGGCCAAAAAGAAATGTCAAAATTGAAATGTGGATGTGAAACCTTCAGCATTTACATCTCACCGATATACACGTAATTATTCCAATACAATATACAGTGTACATGCGGGGTCATATGAAATACACATGTTCTGAACATGAATTGTATGCATGTACGATGGTGAATGCATGATATAATCCAAATAACCCTCAAAATCCGTGGTTATTCATGACCAAATATAGTAAACATAATAAATATAGAAAATTGCCATCCAAATGGATCGCAGTAAACTTGCAAAATACATGAACTTTCCCAAGTTATTCCTACGATAATTTGTCTTAATGTATTGGATTCTTAGCCTAAAGAGGAAAGGCATTGAGCATTAATGTGAAATTTGTCCTCTAAGTCAGTATTACATCATATAATCTAAATATAATCATAATTTTCAAGCACTTCATTTTTCCAAATCTGGGACTACATATGCCGTCTTTTGCAGAAGTTTCCAAAAAATTAAAATATGAATTAAATAATCTTCAGCATATTGAGGGTTTGAATATAACATAGACACAAGCGAAGCATTTGTTTAGCAACAGTTTGGTTTCTATGGTAATTTTGATATCCAATATCAAATAACACCACGAATAACATTGAATATGCAAAGCCAAACATAGTTCAATAGATATGGGATTCTTCTTTGTAGTTTTGTTCCACACACACGCGCAAACGTGTCGCAATACGTCCAATTAGTGTAATGAGGCGTGTAGGTGTCATCTGCCTGCTGACAATACCTAGTATATCTGAGGACGATCTTCGAGTCCCCCACCTTTATGTATACGTCGCCCAGCATACCTTTGAGCACCCAATCACATCGCTGATAAACAGATTTTTTAAATAGTTTTTAAACAGTTATTTCAATAAGATAACGACTCCTTGTTATTATTTAGTGTATAACTAAAAACATCGTGTTATGGTTGTTCTACCTAAGATAAATACTTACCCTATACTTAATAACATGAGTTATCTCTAAGCTTCTTATGCTTTCATATCCTTTGTTTCGTCTTTCTGTGTCAACAATGTGTTATACTTATTACTTTATTTGTCAATCTCGAACAATGCTATACTGTATATGGTTATAGTGTGGGGATCCCAACTGCTGAAAGAAATAATGAAGTCCAGACTATCTAAGGATGGGGAAGACTGCAGTGATTATTTTTACAACATGATTGTGTTTTAACTAAGTCTCTTAGGGTGGGGAAAGACCCTTGGGCCTAATTTTACATCCGAATTGTGTTTATCCCTTAATGTAGAGACCAACCAACCAATTGTTTTCCCATAGACCTTAGTGTTAACGTTTTGGATTATTTCATTCAAATTCTTGAATTGAATATGACGATTAGGGTTTATAACAAAAGTTTAGGGTCTGATATAACACCTTATCAAAAAAAAAAGTTGGGTCCTTCAGCTCAAATTTTCTCCAGGGTAGCCATTTTGAAAATAGGTGAATTTCGCAGTAAAAATTCTCAAAAATCTTAAATGTTTACCTGTTTACTATTATTACGTGAACTTTTGGGAAAAAAAACAATCGGACTTAAGAAATTTATATCAACATTTCTTATTGATAGTTACCTATCAGGCTACATATCTATTTTCTCACTTCATAACATACTGGCCAATCAGTGGCTGCCAGACATTTTATCCTTGGCTCAACGTTCTATACACAGGGGCTGTTTCAAAAATATATTTTTTCAATTGGTTGGTTGTTCCCTTAACGTCCAGTGATGCTATACATGGTTGTGGGATGGAGGATCGCAGCAAAATCTGTTCTCCTTTCCCCATGGATGCCTCTAGATCTGAGCAAATTGGGTTCAAATCCATTCAAAACTTATGACTAGTGGCTATTTAAAGGAATTACCTCTATTTCCCCTATTTGACCCCGCCCCTCTGGCCCCTTGGGGATAAGTGTCGCCGTTTATGCAAAATCTGTTCCCTTCCCCAAGAATGTTTCTGACTAAACTGGGTTCAAATCCATTCAAAACTTTATGAGAAGTAGTGATTTAAAGGAATTACCTCTATTTCCCCTATTTGACCAAGCCCATTTGGCCCCTTGGAGGTCAGAGTCACCATTTATGCAAAATCTGTTCCCCTTCCCACATGGATGTTTCTGACTTAATTGGGTTCAAATCCATTCATAACTTTATGACTAGTAGCGATTTGAAGGAATTACCTCTATTTTCCCAATTTGACCCCGCCCCTCTAGCCCCTTGGGGGTCAGAATCACCATTAATGCAAAATGTGTTCCCTTCCCCCAAGAATGCTTCTGACTAAATTTGGTTAAAATCCACAATGTATCTTATGACTAGTAGAGATTTAATGCAAATGTTGACGGAGGGACGGAGGGAGGGACGGAGGGACGGACGGACGGACGGACGCCGCGCCATGGCATAAGCTCACCGGACCTTTGGTCCAGGTGAGCTAAAAATGTTTAGAATAAGCAAATACTCATTTTAATTTTCTAAACAATCACGACGAAACGCTATTAAGGTATAGGTAGGTTTATATGTTGGCGACTGACGGATAACTGATGTGTACAGGGAAGTGTACGGTACCTGTTATATTCGTATCGATATGCCGTAAAATCAGGTTATGCAATGTCAGATTGGTATTTATTGTAATACACCATATCAGTGTTACAGTTTTATGACATTCTCCTTATCATTAAATCCCAATTTTTATTACAGGTACAAGTGGCCACAATGAAAAGGGGCAAATAAAATATGAGCTCAAAGAGTAAAAAGGACAAAAAACGAAGCAAGTTAGACCAACTTCTTCACATTGATCATAGCGACGTCTACTTCGAAAACGAGCGACTAGACACAGAACTAGCTCGAACAATCGAGCAACTATGCAAGGACTTCCACCGCGTTACTTCGCAGCATGAACTGGATATCGTTGATCAAAAAGAGACCATTGTCGGCCTAAAAGCAATACAGAGCACATCAGAACACCCACTCCTAGCCCCATCTACCAACAAACAACGCCGTCCACGTCCGAAAACGAAAAAGAAGAAAGATTCAGACTCAGAAGACTCATGGGCTGGTGATTCTGATTCTTCCGAGGATTTTTCATTCAGGAAACCTACAGGTAAAACCCGATCCCTGCCGAACGGTGGGGCAAACGAAGAGGAAGACGAAAGACAGAGAGTTGCGAGGCTACGTCGCATCAATAAAAACAAAAGAAAGAAATTTCCGAAGGAGTGGTATACGTCTGTTCTCCCAGCGACCGACGTCCCAATTCCTCGGATTCGCAGACAACAATCGGCTCCACCAGGTACAAAAGGACAAAGGCCCTCAACCAATTTGAATTCTAGGGCAAAATCATCGAACCCATTTCATAGAACCATGTCAACTACAACAATATCAAGCCGCCCGGAATCAGAGGGTGGACTAAGGATTATATGTGATAAACCTGTAAAACCCGTTGTCATGTCGTTACGTAAACTGAAGGAAATATCCCACGTAGACAACTTAGCAGATAGAATACCAAACAAACGGGCCATTCGACAGCAGGGTCTTCTACAAGCAACGAAAGCACGTCGGGAAGAGCTAGATGATGAAGTGAAAAGCTTCATAAAAACAATTGACGATAAAATCCTTAAGGATGAAGAGGATATTAAAGAGAAGGAGGCTGAAAAGGACTCGGAAGCCATGTATGCGGAATTACTAAGTCCTCCTGACCAGCCACCATAACAAATATCTTAACTAGTCGTCTGGGATATAATATCATTAAGAGTTTTGTGAGGTGCATGGTTCGTGTCTCAAACGTCATATGAACGCTTTATTTTTAAAAATTGACTTTATTATGTGCAGATAACATTTGTTACCAGCATCATGTGAACGTTTTGTTTCATAATGTGAGCTTTGTATGTGGTACCATTGTCACGTACACGTTTTGTTTCATAAAGTGAACTTTGTACATGGTACCATGGTCATATGAACGTTTTGTTTCATAAAGTGAACTTTGTACATGGTACCATTGTCTTGTGAACACCCTTTGCACTATAATCAACGGTTGAATTGAGCTGTAGAAATACATTGCATGGCCATGGATCTTGGTGTGTCAATCGGTGCTGATAGATCTTATATTAAGTTGTGTTCTGTCACACTAAGGTTTGTCAAGTCTACCATCACGTATACAAGTAATTGTACTCATTTTTATGGTACAATCATGTATATGAGTAATCGTAAACATTTTGTAATCAGGGAATGATTTCCTATTTGTGCCTTTTGTTTTTTTGTTTTATGTATCAAATTAAATAGGAAATAAAACGAATTTGTTAATGTGTATTGTAATTTCATAACTGTGCTCAGTGAGTTTGGTAGTAGATGGCATTGTTTTGATTGATCGCTGTTAACTCGTTCTTCTTCACATGATACTTTATATAATAATGATAATAGTAAAATGTCCAGACAGTTGAAGCAGTGGAAGCTACTGTTTTCTAGGCAATACTATTCTCGCGAGTGAACCTTTATCCGAATTTGATATTGAACGTATTGATTTTATTTTCATTCTGGTTTTAACCTGTTTCAGAAATAATACGATTTCTCCTTACCTCACAAGTACAAACTAGTGGATCTTCCTAATAGACGATGATGCATAGGTGCTTAGCACGTTTATAAGTCCAAGACCGATTATAGACTAAAATATCTCTATATATTAGTCTATAATCGGTCTTGGGCTTATAAACGTGCTAAGCACCTATGGATGATGTATTCGTATGTTATACATGTATATGTTTAGACTTTAGTTCGCCAATATTTGATTCGAATTCAGTAGAATGCTCTATGACCAGAGGTAGTATCACAAGACCAGGTAATTTGTTACTGACTAGGTGTATTTTGACCTATTTTACCTTGTATTCGGTAAAAATGTCAACCGTTGATTATAGACTCAGAAAATATTCTCTCCGTGTTTGTAGAGACATGCCCTTTGATTTATTTTTTTCTTCGCGTTACTATCGAACGCAACGACTCAATTGTCAGTTCTGATATGACTTAATGTTCTTCATATCTGAATAACAGTCAGGTCTTACATCATAAGACCATTGGGTCATTCGGACAAGGCCGAGAAACCACATTCACTGGCACCGGTTTCATAGACGCTCCTTAAATAAAGAAATTCCTTTACTTACAATTTTCCAAATGATTATTAGAATTAATGAATTACAATGTAGTCTGGTTAAGGATTTTTTCTTCAATCTTGTAATACTTTCCTATGGATTTAAAAGTCAGGAAACTTACGTTGAAGGAATATTGTGAAACTGGGACCAGGAGTGTTGAAATTGGTATAAAGACATAAATGATTCGGTGTTCACAGTAGGCAGCAATACACTAAAGTCTAACGATAATTGATCCAAACAAGACATTAGATATTACTACATCTCGAATTGAGCTAAAGGAACATTTTGTAAGTAAACTGTTTATCTGACTGCTGTCGACACCAAATGGAGTATAATATGGACGACAATGATTTTGCAAACACTCCATTGTAATCCATTGTTATGATAGGTTATCGTTTGTCTAGATGTAAGTCATTTATCATCTCTTCACGACTGGATTTCAAAGTTAGCAGCTACTTAAATGCTAGTACCTATCTCCATCTGTAATCATCCTCGCCTCAATCGCCATCCATGTCCCCGCATTTAAACAATGCGTTATACATTTAAAACGTGATAACGAACATTGTCTGCTCTTATCTTTGAATCCTATCGTCACCATTATTCAACATTGTTGGACCGTCCCCGCCATTTGTTTATCAAGTACCAAATGCACCTATCGGTTGTTCGGCGCTTTCAATGTGTTTTGTTTGAGACGTGTTTTGATGTCGTGTGCTAGCTACAGCCATTTGTGTGGCATTGTTCACAACGCTGATCTACCAGGTGACAGGTCGATAGAACATCAAAAAACATCCGAAAATATATTTACCTCATAACAACTGTATGTCCAGTTTAAAACGCAATATTTGTGTACAGATATATTTGCCATAACTTCACATTTAAGAGCTGAAATTCACAACTTACGAAAGCCTGGGAAAATTACTCGAGATTTCCTGATATCACTATGAGATGCTTATCCTGCACATTTAAATGTATTTATAGTCATATCGGTCGTTTGATTCTTGTCGGTAGTGGGGTAATAGGTCAGTGTTCAGTTTGATCTACCTCTGATGCCAACGACGACTTCAACAGAAGTCCTGGACGTTTATCCGAACAAACATGGATTAACTGATGGAATGTTGAAAAGACTAAGTACAGTGTAAGTATTGTCTCTATATATATAACTGATGCTTCACTCGCCAATCAAACTGTCGAGTTTGACTATTTAAAAGATCGTTCTGACCCCATTGTTCTGATGTCAAATTTGGAGACAGCAGATTACTTCATTTTCAGCTATGTGAAAGAATTTCAAAACAGACGATTGTTTCATCCCCAGGGCTGTTATTTTGTTGGTTTAAAGATATACTGGTTATCTTATTGAACATATGTATACGCACATTGCACAAGTCTTCGCCAACTTTCATTTTCAGTGTGTATAGAGACAATCGGATATATACGATACAGGTCAAACGTCCATTACTAGGCACACAGTTCTAGCACTAAAGAAACTGCTCCCATTCAACAGTACCGTTGAATATTTATGTGTTATAAAGTTTAATTATCTAGATCTTTATTTACATAAAACTACAACAAAGACACCGTATCGCACCTTTGTCTCCGATTAAAACCTTTAATAATATAAACGGCAGCTTGTCTCCCAAATTAAGAACTAGTCTATGTATTCATGTATTCTGTTTCTTTTTTCGTGTAGCGAGACTTTGCACCAGTAGAGTAACTTAACACGCAGGGATCGTGTAGAACGATCCAGCCAGCATGAGTGACGACGTAGTTTGGGGAGGAAAGAGGAATAAGCGTTTGAATGTCGAAGAATTGAAAACTGATTACAGCGGTGTTTATCTACAGAATGAAAAACTCGAACAAGCATTAAAAAGATTTTTAGAAAAACTTCAAAAAGACAGGAAGCGCCTGAAAGAACAACATGAACAGGACTTGTGCCAGATTAAAAAGGAAGTTGAAAGCATGAATGGATTTCTTCAGTCTGCAAACACTTTTGAGTTGTTAAACCAGCCGCTTACAGTTTCCAGTACGATTCACATCCCAGTACCAAAGCGTCCCGAACTCAACAGGGATCCTACGACGTTTCCGGAGAAATGGTTTACATCTGTGTTTATTCCGGCAGATAAAGAACTGAATAAGATCAAACGACAGAGATCTACCCATCCACCATTACCCTTCATCCGGAGAAGTAAAACTGACATGACAAAGAAAGAGCAGAAAGAAAAACAAGAGGAAGAGGGGGCGGAGGAACATTCTAGTTTTATAAGTAAGAAAACATCAATGGGAGACAATGCAAAGTCGTTAGGTATCAACCGGAGCAAGACCGAAATATGCAAGAACGCTGTTGCAGTACCTACGTTTGGACAAACATCACACGAACAGAGAACCAGAGAGCCTTCCAGACTGTCGTTGACAAAGAGTAGCCGGGGAAGTGCCTCCATAAATGCCGGAAACACGACCGACTCTATTACATCTGGAACTCGAGAGCAATATAATGTTCTTCCCGATTTCATGACACAGCGGAAAAGAGAGGCCTCAGGAAGGTCAAGACTTCACAGCCAAGGGAGTTCTCGTTTCGCTGAAAGAGGCAGGGAGCCGTCTGGCCGTTCCATTGCAAGAAGTTTGGGCAAACAAGATGATACTGAACTCAGACTTCCCAATCTGACAAATAGTGGAATGGAAGAGTTGCCTGTCCTAGAGGCACCCGCGGCGACGGTAGTCACTCGTTCTGTTCGAGAGCTCAAGGCCATGGCTCTTAGAAACCAGTCTAGTAATTTACCAACCAGTGAAATGCTGAGAAATCGAAGGATGTTGGACAGCAGTAGACGAAAGACAGATAGGATATTTATCAAGATGAAAACTTTTATTAAAACTTTTGAAGAGGAAATGGGAGAAAAAGAAGACGATAAACGATCTAAGTTGGTGAATTTTGTGGTTTAACAAGAATGTGTAGATGTTGTACTTGTTTCTGAAGTGTATTTTACGAGGATACGTATAGGACGCAGCCAGGTATAAATAATGAGGAAAATTAACTCTGGTGAAGATGAGAGCTGATAATTAACAGATACATGTGCACGCTGTTAAGTTTGTCTCATGACTCGTGATTCTTCTGTTGGTGCTTCCAAGATACCAGTCCTTGTATGAACACGGGAGTTGCAAGGATGTTAAGCTATATGTGCCAAACTTCCGTTAGTGTTGGTTGTAACCCACGTGTTGGCACGGCATTTTTTAGTTAGTAAATATACCGACTGTAACCAGAATGGTCTAAACATAGAGCTGCTTAATGACGCTGCATCTACGGAATATCCAGGTTACACGGAATTATATAACTTAATATAATGCATATGATTATATATATATTATCATAACAGAAGCATATATGATTCCTAAATAGCCGTTTGACATCAATGTATCGTTTGGTACATGCACATATGTATTTGAGATTACATGCATTATTTGAATACAAGACAGTCAAATAGCATCACTCTGCTTTCTCATATTATTTTTGTGTGTAGAGTACCGGGAGTAAACATATTGTGTAACTCAATATGCAAAGCATTGCAGTACATTATATGCACAAAACAAAATGACAAAAGTACCTTTTTACAATGGGTACAGTACATGTATATACATAAATAGCCACACGAGTACCTTTTTACAATGGGTACAGTACAGACATAAAAAGCCACATCAGTACTATATAGTAGTGAAGTTTTATTGTATGATAATGCAGTTTTATTGTACGGTGAAGTTTTATTGTATGGTGGTGAAATTTTATTGTATGATAGTGAAGTTTTATTGTATGATAGTGAAGTTTTATTGTATGGTGGTGAAGTTTTATTGTATGGTGGTGAAGTTTTATTGCATGGTGGTGAAGTTTTATTGTATGACAGTGAAGTTTTATTGTATGGTAGTGAAGTTTTATTGTATGGTGGTGAAGTTTTATTGTATGGTGGTGAAGTTTTATTGTATAGTAGTGAAGTTTTATTGTATGGTGGTTCAGTTTTATTGTATGACAGTGAAGTTTTATTGTATGGTGGTGAAGTTTTATTGTATGGTGGTGAAGTTTCATTGTATGGTGGTGAAGTTTTATTGTATGACAGTGAAGTTTTATTGTATGGTAGTGAAGTTTTATTGTATGACAGTGAAGTTTTATTGTATGGTAGTGAAGTTTTATTGTATGGTGGTGAATTTTATTGTATGGTGGTGAAGTTTTATTGTATGGTGGTGAAGTTTTATTGTATGGTGGTGAATTTTATTGTATGGTGGTGAAGTTTTATTGTATGACAGTGAAGTTTTATTGCATGGTGGTGAAGTTTTATTGTATGGTGGTGAATTTTATTGTATGGTGGTAAAGTTTTATTGTATAGTAGTGAAGTTTTATTGTACAGTGGTAAAGTTTTATTGTATGGTGGTGAATTTTATTGTATGGTGGTGAAGTTTTATTGTATGATAGTGAAGTTTTATTGTATGGTGGTGAATTTTATTGTATGGTGGTGAAGTTTTATTGTATGGTGGTGAATTTTATTGTATGGTAGTGAAGTTTTATTGTATGGTGGTGAAGTTTTATTGTATGACAGTGAAGTTTTATTGTATGGTAGTGAAGTTTTATTGTATGGTAGTGAAGTTTTATTGCATGGTAGTGAAGTTTTATTGTATGGTGGTGAAGTTTTATTGTATGGTGGTGAAGTTTTATTGTATGGTGGTGAATTTTATTGTATAGTGGTGAAGTTTTATTGTATGGTGGTGAAGTTTTATTGTATGGAAGTGAAGTTTTATTGTATGGAAGTGAAGTTTTATTGTATGGTAGTAAGTTTTATTGTATGGTGTGCCGTTTTTCTTGTCTCGTGTTGCCGTTTTTCTTGATCTTCTTCGTGCCCTTTTCTTGTCTGGTGGTGCCGTTTTCTTGTCTGGTGGTGCCGTTTTCCTGTCTGGTCGTGCCGTTTCTTGTCGGTGGTCCGTTTTCTTGTCTGGTGTTGCCGTTTTCTTTTCTCGTCGTGCCGTTTTTCTTGTCTTTCTGTCCGTTTTCTTTGTCTGGTGTGCCGTTTTTCTTGTCTGTGTGCCGTTTTCCTTGTCTGTGTGCGTTTTCTTTGTTTGGTGGTGACGTTTTCTTGTAGTGTGGTTTTTCTTGTCTGGTGGTGAAGTTTTACTTGTATGGTGGTGCAGTTTTCTATCGTTGGTGGCTTTTGAAGTTTTATTGCTATGGTGGTGCAAGTTTTATTGTATGGTGGTGAAGTTTTATTGTATGGTGGTGAAGTTTTATTGTATGGTGGTGAAGTTTTATTGCATGGTGGTGAAGTTTTATTGTACGATAGTGAAGTTTTATTGTATGGTGGTGAAGTTTTATTGTATGGTGAAAAGTTTTATTGTATGATAATGAAGTTTTATTGTATGGTGGTGAAGTTTTATTGTATGATAATGAAGTTTTATTGTACGTTGAAGTTTTATTTTATAGTAGTGAAGTTTTATTGTATGACAGTGAAGTTTTATTGTATGGTAGTGAAGTTTTATTGTATGGTGGTGAAGTTTTATTGTATGGTAGTGAAGTTTTATTGTATGGTAGTGAAGTTTTATTGTATGGTGGTGAAGTTTTATTGTATAGTAGTGAAGTTTTATTGTATAGTAGTGAAGTTTTATTGAACGGTGGTGAAGTTTTATTGTATGGTGGTGAAGTTTTATTGTATGGTGGTGAAGTTTTAATGTATGGTAGCGAAGTTTTATTGTATGGTGGTGAAGTTTTATTGTATGGTGGTGAAGTTTTATTGTATGGTGGTGAAGTTTATTGTATGACAGTGAAGTTTTATTGTACGACAGTGAAGTTTTATTGTACGACAGTGAAGTTTTATTGTATGACAGTGAAGTTTTATTGTATGACAGTGAAGTTTTATTGTATGACAGTGAAGTTTTATTGTATGACAGTGAAGTTTTATTGTATGGTGGTGAAGTTTTATTGTACGTTGAAGTTTTATTGGATGACAGTGAAGTTTTATTGCATGGTAGTGAAGTTTTATTGTATGATAGTGAAGTTTTATTGTATGACAGTGAAGTTTTATTGTATGGTGGTGAAGTTTTATTGTACGGTGGTGAAGTTTTATTGTATGATAGTGAAGTTTTAATGTATGGTGGTGAAGTTTTATTGTACGGTGGTGAAGTTTTATTGTATGGTGGTGAAGTTTTAATGTATGGTAGTGAAGTTTTATTGTATGGTGGTGAAGTTTTATTGTATGGTGGTGAAGTTTTATTGTATGGTGGTGAAGTTTTATTGTATGGTAGTGAAGTTTTATTGTATGGTGGTGAAGTTTTATTGTATGGTGGTGAAGTTTTATTGTATGGTGGTGAAGTTTTATTGTATGGTGGTGAAGTTTTATTGTATGGTGGTGAAGTTTTATTGTATGACAGTGAAGTTTTATTGTACGACAGTGAAGTTTTATTGTACGACAGTGAAGTTTTATTGTATGACAGTGAAGTTTTATTGTATGACAGTGAAGTTTTATTGTATGACAGTGAAGTTTTATTGTATGACAGTGAAGTTTTATTGTATGGTGGTGAAGTTTTATTGTATGGTGGTGAAGTTTTATTGTATGGTGGTGAAGTTTTATTGTATGGTGGTGAAGTTTTAATGTATGGTAGCGAAGTTTAATTGTATGGTAGTGAAGTTTTATTGTATGGTGGTGAAGTTTTATTGTATGGTGGTGAAGTTTTATTGTATGGTGGTGAAGTACATAAAAAGTATCAGAAACCTATTTAAATGACCATCATGTATATAATATATTACAGTTTATTTGCACAACTGTTGTGCTAAGCATTATCGTATACAGCTTATTGTTATGGATGATCTGTGTTTCATCTATGTAGTAACTCATGGATGAATTAACAGCTTAATTAACCCTAGAGCTGCTGCATTGTTTCATCCTTGGTACCTGCCAGTGCTGAATTGTTTGAGATTTAACTTATTTTTATACTCCAATTTTTTTATTGTTTTAAATTATTCAGATGCATCCCTGTAACACACTGAGTGTGTGACAGTTCAGGTTTTTAACATGTTTTTAATGGATTTGACCATTTAAATAAGCACTTGATCAAAATGTAATCATGTAAACAAAAAATAACAAAGACAAATTCATGAAATTCTGCCATCCTTTGAGGATTTAGTTTAGTGACAAAAATTTAACAAATCAAATATAGAATGAAATTAAAACAACAAACAACTTTAATTTGCCACTTCTTTCATTGTTGAAAACACTAAAAGTAATATTGGAAATATTCAAGGGAGATAATCTATGGCAAATTGAAGGGAGCTAATTGATTACAAACCTGAAGTACATGGCCCTCCATAAATGAAACCTTAACATTAATAGTAGGCCTTAAGGCCCCTTTAACATTAGGTCATATTCCTTGACATTTCCCCATGCAGTATATAACCTCTTAAATAACTTCATAAATTAACATAATTATTTCTAAATATACATCTATGTTGAAAAGTTGTTTCTGTAACAAGATGTACGATGCTGTGGTACAAAGATACACTCTCATACTTGCGAATTGTTAAATCTCACACTTACATTATAGCTATAAATGAATAACACTAGATCTTTACGCCTCTTAAATAACTACATTATGTAATATATAATAGCAGCACTGATGAAAAGGATTACTTTCAAGGCCAAATGTCATCGATATCTGATACTGTTGTTTGGGTGTTTAGTATGAAAGGCCGTTCATGTCAAAAACGAGATACATTTAACGCGTTAAGCTTTAACGCGTTAAACACATTTAACGCGCTAAAACTAGTTTTAACGCGTTAAGCTTTAATGCGTAAAGCTTTAACGCGTTAAAGCTTAACGCGTTAAAGGTAAACATTTAACGCTTTAAATGTAGTTCTCATTTAACGCGTTAAAGACAGTTTTATCACGTTCATAATCATTTTTACGCGTTAAACTTTATCAGAATAACCAATCAGTTGCACCCTTGCATCAGCATTCGGATGAAAGTTCTTCAGGGAAACAGTTTAATGACAGAATATTACAGTAGGCCTACGCGTTGACAGAATATCAACACGTCATAAAGAACGTTGATATCTCTGAAAACCGATTTAAACAGAGACCGTATCAAAATAATCAATTTGTGCAATGAATCAACAATTTCTTTTTCCTCTTTCACTGTGCTTCATTCTTTTGGTCATTTGTGTATTCATGAAGGTCTGTAAGATACATTGTTGTACATTACTGTAACTGGTACATTCTGATGACGTCACATTGTTTACTGACGTTCCGAGTTGTGTATGCACTCACCGACACGAAGGTGGCATTTTGTTCTGGGATATGGTAGTTTTGTCATCTTTGAACATTGATGAGATAATACAGAACATCTCACAATATACCATGTTATAAATGCAGTTGACAGAAAACGAGATGTAGAGACTGTATTTATCACTCCAACATCCATCAGCCTACTACAAGTAGGCCATTTGTCGATAGTTCGTCTATCTGGTCGGCTGCCATGGCAACATTGATGACAGTAAATATTCCTACAACTGGTAAATATAAACACACGATTAGAATTTAAATATAAAAGTAAACAGTAGTAAATTATTTAAAAGGTAACAACAATAATTACGATAGCAATAGCTGACGCTAGAGTCAATTCTCTCCAGAAAACTGGCTCTGGCAGCCATACTCTTAGTCCTTTAAATACATAGTAGATACAGGGAATTCGATTGGTCTGTTATTTTAGTCATTTTAACGCGTTAAAACAAAAGCTACGACTTTTAACGTGTTAAACGAATGAAGCTGTTTATCACGTTAAATGTTAGCTAAGTAACAAATTTAACGCGTTAAAATTCCATGAAAACATTTAACGCGTTAAGCTTTAACGCGTTAAAGCTTTACGCGTTAAGTCTTAACGCGTTAAAGCTTAACGCGTTAAAACTAGTTTTAACGCGTTAAATGATATGTTTAACGCGTTAAATGTTGTGTTTAACGCGTTAAATGTGTTTTACGCGTTAAAGCTTAACGCGTTAAATGTATCTCGTTTTTGACATGAACGGCCTTTCATAGTTTAGTGTATACAATGTACATGTACAATATATCACTCCTCCTGTCCCAAGGTTCCTGCACTTGCCTGGTATCATTATATAAATCAATTGTACTTCATATAGACACACCAATGCAAAAAGTACCAGAAAATACACCTTTAATTACAGTAGTATAATAGTAGTTATTACATATGAATATTATGGCAAGCCAAGTTGCCATTTATTCATGGAGCAACGTTGATCTAGGATTTTACCAAATTATATAATATATGTTATATAATTATATATGATGTTATATATAATAAATGAGATATCTTATATACTTTTTGTAGTATATCTCATATAATATAATATATCTTATATATTATATAAGATATCTTATAAACTTTAAATAAGATATCTTATAAACTTTAAATAAGATTTCTCATAAACCTATAAGATATCTTATATAATATGTAAGATATCTTATATAATTTGGTAAAATACTGGATCAACATTGCTCCATGAATAAATGACAACTTGGCTTGCCATAGAATATACATAGGTCTACATTGTAAAAAAATGAAAAAAAAAAAAAAATTGGTAGCGTGTGGATGAAATTTCATAAGAATTATCCGGTATGTTATTATGAATAAGTCATACACTTGTTCTCAGAAAAACTGTGCAAAGTATTTATATAATAATCAATGATACAGAACCTGATTAACAGAAGAATAGACATACCTTTTACAATATATACAGTATACTTTCACCATTAACATTCACAAATTAACATACAAAAAATACCAGAATATCATATTCATAAATAAATCTTAGCTCCATCTCCAGATATTTCAATTTCATAATGCACAACACATTGTTCTCTTTTAGATGATTAATGACTAATAAAATACTACATTTATATAGTTTGAAAACTTACTTTAATTTGCTTCACATTGCACATTTATATTATAATATAAGGAACAAGAAACAGAAACAATCTTGTACTAATATGTAATTCGTAGCAATGTACAACACTAATAATGTATATATGAAATTTAATCAAGAACAAAGTTGCATTGATTTCCTTTTTAACACTACAGTCTGGCAAAAACTACTGCATGACATATTAACATTATCAAACAGCTGAGCTGGTGCTAGTATAATTATACTAAAGTATTAGTAAGTTAAAATGTGGAATGTTAATAGGAGTCTATTGCAAAACAACAATACTTTGTTTTATGCTTGTAAATTAAGCTATGGTATTCATAATATAGTGGTATACCAATTTGTAAAAATGATAATATCACAGCCATTACTTTGATTTCATTAAAAAAAACCACATGACAACTTCAAATTATAGAGAAATAGAGACACTGTACAGTCCATTGACTGGGAAAGTCTTTGTGTTGTTGGGGAATAAGATTTACCAGGGCAGCCTCTGTTACTTGGATGTAAGCTCCACAAGGAAAGGCTCTGCTGGTTGTTGAGTTCCTACCAAATGCTTTGTGCTCTACAATGCAAAGATGAATTTCCATATTCAAAACAAAGATGAATTTATATATTCAAAACACAGATGAATTTATATATTCAAAACAAAGATGAATTTCCATATTCAAAACAAAGATGAATCTATATATTCAAAACAAACTTTTAAAACTTTTAATGAGCAACTGAGTAATGCCAGTTACACTTAATAGGCTGATTAATACTGGCTGTGATCCGATAAACTTACTGGTGATGGAATGTGGTCGGAGAGGACAGTACAATCCACCTTGTGCAGAAATAGGGCAACATACATCTGTATCTCCATCTGGGCATACCACCTATAATATAAAAACAGGGTAACATACATCTGTATCCCCATCTAGACATACCACTGTATATAAAACAGGGTAACATACATCTGTATCTCCATCTGGACATACCACTGTATATAAAACAGGGTAACATACATCTGTATCTCCATCTGGACATACCACTGTATATAAAAACTGTGTAACATACATCTGTATCTCCATCTGGGCATACCACCTATAATATAAAAACAGGGTAACATACATCTGTATCCCCATCTGGACATACCTCTGTATATAAAACAGGATAACATACATCTGTATCTCCATCTGGACATACCACTGTAATATGAAAAGAGCATGGTGAGGCAGAACAATTGGCCATCCCATGCCAAAAAGAAATGCATTACTGGTATTGTATCAAGTGAATACATATACTGAAATGCAAGATTAATGTTCAATTTGATATCATAGCAAAGTCTACAAAGTTTGAAAGAAATAGTTGAAAATTGAGATAATTATGTATTGTAAGGGCAATACCTTTCATAAAATAGTCAAATCAAAATGCGAATCAGGAAAATACCACTACATATCATGGTTATTAAGCCTTCTAAGTTTTAAACCCTGCATCTATTGAAAACTGTGGGATCTCCAGACGATAGTATCATTTATTACATTTTTACAAGTGAAATATCAAAAATTATTTATTGTATCACTTTTTTTCTGATTTGACCAATCAAACCACTGCTAACAAACAACAATGGGGAAAATCAAGATTTGCATATAGCTCTCTGTCATGTTACATGACTTCATAATGCAAGATAGAATACATAACGTCACGATTTGGCGTACACTTATGAGCCGTTGACAGGGGACTGCAATGAATTCTGTGAGAGATTGAGCTGCCTCTCTATATTTTGCTATAAAATGTAATAAACAGAATATCTAACAGTATCTTCAGTAAGACCAAATATTGTTCACTTGTGCTACACACTCATGAAAAATATCAGAATATTAGCCACACTCATGAAATATATTTGGTAGTTCTGAAGACACTGTAAATGAAGGGAAATAACTTTTGCAAAAATTCATATCATGATTATGATTAAGCCTAAAAATAGGATACTTAAATAAACAAAGAGAATTAAATAACTTTTGCAAAAAATTCAAATGAAAGCACTAATTTAAGGAAACACAACTATGTATCATGATGATAAAGCAAACCATGTTTCAATGAGATTGGGTGTAAATTGAGGAAATCTCTGGACAAACAAAAGTTAATGCCGGATGGACAACAACTACCATACTATCATACATCCATCAAATTTGGATGGGTGTATAATAACAGAAAGTCCATATTTTCATCATTTCATTTACAACATCAAATGGTGCCTAGCATCAAGAATAGTTGATATTTTGAGTTATCCATTTCAAAGTAGCAAAAATTAAGATGATTATCATTTGATATGACTTTGTTCCCCACAGGGTAATACTAGCGGGGACAAACAATAGGTATACAGGTGGTTATACCTACCTTCCCGGGCACTGGTACCTCCCACCACCAAACGCTACAAATCCATCTAGAAATAGATTCTTTTCCAGGTCAGCGTCTTTCCATCTATCCTGAACAAAGACAAGTTATAAGATGAGCTTTGAGGAAACATTATTTATATACAAATATATAAAACACATTATTTATATACAAATATATAAAAGACACTACTAATATATACAAATAGATAAAACACATTATTTATATACAAATAGATAAAAGACACTACTAATATATACAAATATATAAAACACATTATTTATATACAAATAGATAAAACACATTATTTATATACAAATAGATAAAAGACACTACTAATATATACAAATATATAAAACACATTATTTATATACAAATAGATAAAACACACTACTAATATACACAAAAATTCATATAACACATTATTTATATACAAATAGATAAACATTAAACATCTACTACCATCTTACTATGTAATCCACTTACTGGCTTGAATTCTTCACAAGCAGAAAAATATCTGGGGTTACGATGGGCCCAATATGGAGATAACATCAACATATCACCCTCTGGTATCACTACTTCCTGCAATGTCAATGGTCAAATCAGAAAAATATTGCCATCGTTATTCAAATGGTAATCAACTCACTGTAAAGTAATTCTCAAAACATTAGTACAAACAGACAATACATTATATTTTGAGACTTTGTATTCAGTTATAGTTACAATAAAGATGTAAAAGTGGAGAAATAGCTACCTCAGGTTAGGGAGAAGTTACCTTTAGCCTAGTGGCTGGATGTTTGCCTGGAGAGTGAGAGGTCACTAATTCAATTAAGCCCCAGTGCTGGCAGAATATTTTTCATTACTTCTTCTAATTAGTAAGATATCCATATATAGTCATTAACTAACTAGCTGGATCATCTATCAAAAATGAACACAATACAACACAGAGACGCAATTTACATGTACATACTCTAATAATACTCTTACAAGTCAGAGTACTGCAGGACAGAACACTATATGTACATACTCTAATACTCTTACAAGTCAGAGTACCACAGGGCAGAACAATATATGTATATACTCTAATACTCTTACAAGTGAGTGCCACAGGGCAGAACACTATATGTACATACTCTAATACTCTTACAAGTCAGAGTACCACAGGGCAGAACAATATATGTAATACTATGTACATACTCTAATACTCCTACAAGTCAGAGTACCACAGGGCAGAACAATATATGTACAAACTCTAATACTCTTACAAGTCAGAGTACAACTGGGCAGAACAATATATGTACGTACTCTAATACTCTTACAAGTCAGAGTACCACAGGGCAGAACAATATATGTATATACTCTAATACTCTTACAAGTGAGAGTACCACAGGGCAGAACAATATACAATGTATGTACATACTCTAATACTCCTACAAGTCAGAGTACCACTGGACAGAACAATATATGTACATACTCTAATACTCTTACAAGTCAGAGTACCACAGGGCAAAACAATATATGTATATATATATACTCTAATACTCTTACAAGTCAGAGTACCACAGGGCAGAACAATATATGTACATACCCACACCGAAATAAAGTACAAAAAAAGTATGGGAAAAAAGTACTAAAAAAGCATAGAAAAAGTATGCTTTTTTTGACTCAATTTGGAACCGATATTCCAACACGGTTCCAAATTGAGTCAAAAAAAGTACTAAAGTACAAAAAAAGTCTAACAAAAGTATACCTTTAGTACATTTTATTGTTTTCATTAAGTACAGAAAAAGCACAAATATAGTACAGAAAAAGTACATTAAAAGTACAATAATAGTATAAAGTGCACAGGGCCAAATTGATGGTGTACTTTTTTTGTGCTTTTATACTTTTTTAGTACTTTTACAGGCAAGTCCATAAAGTACCAAAAAAGTACAAAAGTACAAAAAAAGTATGAAAATGGTACAGAAAAAGCAGGAAATTAGTACTGAAAAAGTAGGAAAAAAGTACCAATAAGGTAGGAAATTAGTACTGAAAAAGTAGTGGAAAAGTAGGAAAAAAGTACTAGAAAAGTAGGAAAATAGTACTAAAAAAGTAGGAAATTTGTACTGAAAAAGTATCAAAAAAGTAGGAAAATGGTATTGAAAAGAACGAAATTAGGACTGAAAAAGTAGGAAAAAAGTACCAATAAGGTAGGAAATTAGTACTGAAAAAGTAGTGGAAAAGTAGGAAAAAAGTACTAGAAAAGTAGGAAAATAGTACTAAAAAAGTAGGAAATTTGTACTGAAAAAGTATAAAAAAAAAGTAGGAAAAAATTACCAAAAAAGGGACTTAATTTAATGGTGTAGGAAATTAGTTCTGAAAATATAGGAGATAAGCTTAAATGAGAATACTGCATGCTTAAACAATACATACATCAGTCCCATTCCTAAGAGAAATGCACAATTGTATCAAGTGAAAACAAACATTGAAATACAAGATTAGTTATCCAATCACAATTCCACTGAGTATAATTTCATGCCATAGCAAAGTCTTGATCTAATAAGCTCGAAATTTGTTTAAGGGTGAGGTTAAGGATTTACAGATGGACATCTATGTATAAGGGCAATAACTTTTGATAAATTATTCTAATATTTTTTTCAAGCAGGAAAACACAATTTTATATCATGTGTATGTAGGAGATCCAGACAAAAAAAACATACTATTCTAAATAAAAAGGGCAATAACATTTGTAAAAATTGTTGAATCATAATTCCTCTTGAGAAAACACAACAAAAAAATGTAAATAAAAAACAATGCATAAATGCATACTGAATACAATGAAGTATGGTATATGCATAATGTTGCTTGCTTAAACTGGTCAAATCCAAGTAAGTGTGAATTCGAAAAATAAAATGTCTGATTCTCTTCATTCCTTTTTTGCTTTATGCGAATCATTGCCCTCAATTCGGACCACAATGCAATATCTTTAAGCTTTCCCTCACTTCAGAATGTACTGCATAATCTGTTGGAAGAAAGAGAAAATTTTAAAATATTTTTTATATCAAAACTTAAATAATTGTGAAGATTTGTTTAATATAAAAATGTAGATAATTTTCCTTATATATGCACCTGATCACTTTACTGTCATTTATTACATGCATGTCTGCTTGGAAGTCTTTTTATCAAGAAAAGCTAGCCACAGGTATACAAGTTTAAAGCTACAACATAAAACTTTTAATTATAAGGATAAGTACTTTAATAAAAATCAAGCTTCTCCAGAATTCTCTGACAGTTTGTTTCATCTTAAATTATGCAACTAACTATCAAAATACTCCAAAACACAGATTTTTTTTATTCAATCATTTCTTGAGATCATTTTTTTGTGAATTGATCATGATCATGACATACAACAAATTTTCAATGGATTTTATTGACTTCGTTTTTGAATGTATTTTCTTCAAATTCCATATACTATGGTAGACAATTATTAGTTCATTTACCGATATTTTTACATATATTCCCTAAAATAGATATACACATGTTGCCCGAAATGTGACGTTACTTTCGTTCTTATATTCTAACTTAAAAATGTCATTGCTATTTTTTTTTGAAATTTTATGCAATATCTCTTAAAATCAACTACAAAAAATTCTGTAAATATTATCAGATGAATAAGCAAATAATTCTTTACATGTAAGTGAAATTTCAATAAATTCCATTGAAAAACGAAGTCATAATAATTAATTGGAAATTTGTCAAAATGCATGAAATATGTAGTAAAGATATTACGAATTTACCGTTACGTGACAGAAATAAAAATGCAATATAACTACGTCGAAGTTCGTCAATAAAGAAATAAAATTCTTCTTGTTCTCAATATTTGGATGCTATCAATCAGGATGCTTATAAAATCCCAGGCGTATGGTAGCATAAATCTGTAAATTGAATACTTACGATTGAAACACACGTGGATCTAGCAGTTCTTTGTTAATTAAACTCGGGCCGTGTAAACTGTAATCGGTGATGAATTCATTATGAAAACCCTGAAACACGAAGTAATCAAGTATTAATATTAACATGTGTAGGCCCCTATTCACCTATATAATGTGAAACGATGTAGGAACGTGCAGAAGACGAAATAGATTTAAATAATAAAATTGTAAACTTACCTGGTCGCGATATCTGTGATATTTTCGGGTGAAAATGAGCATTTGTCGCCAAAAACAACAAGAAAGCTGATATTCTTTGGCCACTTACTGACAGATAGTCGATCTTCTTCAGTTAGGCAAGAAAATGAATTTCGTTTTTACGATATTCTATATCTAAATCGTGTTTGTTTATGTTTCTTCCGTAGATAAACATCCGGTGAAATTCAAACATGGCTATCAGACTTCCCGCTAAAATCTCGCTGTTTGTTGCATCATGGGATAAAAAAAAGTTTTGTCGGAGATCTACTGTATCGATTTCATTCTTTTATTACTTGTTTTTTTATATTCTACTTCCTTAAACTCTATTGTTCCATACTTTTGGTATTACTACTTCAGCATTTAAAGCTTGCACATTGCACAAAATGATCGCACGAAGCGAACTCGTCAAATCTCGGTAGATTCCGTAAACCGAAGTAAACAAACGAGATCACGGCCCCGAGGTCATAGGTGAACCGACCGATGGTAATTTGACACAGGTATAAGCCTCGTCAGTACCTGTTATGTAATCCGGATGTTTTGTTTAAATGAGGGTAGGCACCTGTGATCTGATCGTAGTGAAAGGCAGTCAAGCTTGACAATATAAATTGTTATAATTAACGCCGCGGGCATAAGACTTAGTCTAAGAGGGGCAATATGTGTACAGGTGAGACGGGAGGTACACAGGTAACTCCAATAAACAATAAAGCTAGGTATGATTTGCCATTACAGTCGACTGTCGCTTATATTAATTAACACCACGGGTGAAATTAACTTTCGGTACGACGTTAAGCATATATCCTGATCGCTTTGTTAGCTTAATACAAAGGTTTCAAGATTTAGTTTAAAACAGTTGAAATATTTTTGATCGATCTTGGTGTTGCAGTTATTCAAGCCGTCTACTATATCAATTAAAATATTTATGATAGATCTTGGTATTGATCTTGATTTTTGTAAACAATAGAGTATTTTATTTCTACACACAACACTCCTACGAGATCATTCTACAACAGATTACTGTAGAGTACAGCTACATTGTGTCGTTGTCCGAATTATCGTACGATCTTGCTAAATAAATATAAGACAAATTAAAGTTTTCTTTTTGTGTTCACTTTCACCATTTCAATGAATGCGATGTAATTCTGATTTAAATACCGGAATATTGTTCCTTGATCATGCCTGTTTGTTGTCAGTCAAGCCATATCGAGATCGAGATCATCACAACGCTTGACTTCAATATACGTTTTACAAGGAAGCGTCCGAGTGACTATATCAGTATTACACATGTTTATATGAGTATATCGGTGAATATTTTGACAGAACACGACGTGATTTCGGGTGCAATTATCAGATGTAATCTTAAAACCACGTATATCCAGCAAGTATATGATATGCAGACAAAGAGCAGGTGATTTTAATTTCATTTGAATGAATTAAAAGCGTATTACAGGCACGGGCACGGGCACATGTGTGTTCGTAGAGTGATCCCCGATCTGGTAGAGGTTAACGTTTGGATAAACGAAATGTTTTAAACTCCGTTAAAGAGGTTATAATTAAAGCCAAAATACTGTAACTTCAAAGAACGATCTGGAACAAAATTTTTGTAGAGCTAAGTTTTGACGTTCGTCACATGAACGTATAGTAACATTCATCAATGTGAAGTTTATTACTTCTGAGATACATATGGAAATACAAACGAAAAGTGACAAAGAAATCACCGTTAAAATGTGTGAACCTTACTAACAAAGTACATTGAAGTGAAATACTTATGATAATAATTGTTGAATTTTAATTATTTTTTAGATAAATTTCTGTGGTACTGATCAAAGTATGAAAAGTATTTTCTAGAACATAAAAACAACAAAAAACGAGATCAAAAACATTTGATATTACCAAATGATAATTTTCTGTATCTTATTTGATAGATATTTGTTGTGGTTAATCCTGGGTATTATTTTTTTAGTCTTAGATTTGTAGTCGACTGAAAAAGTCAGATTTAATTTTGAAAATATTAATATGCTATAACCCCTCGCAATGTCTGAAAATATTCTAAGTCCATAATAAGTACAAAAAAAGCACAATGGCATTAGCTGAAAAATTCTAAGTCCCAAAAAAGTAGGAAAAAAGTACATCCATATTTTCACAATCTTTCAAAATAATTCTAAGTCAGATTTTAGCACAAAAAAAGTACTCTGAAAAATTTCAGAGTCCAAATAAAGTACAGAAAAAGTACCCTGAAAAATTTCTAAGTCCAGAATAAGTACAAAAAAAGTACTCTGAAAAATTTCAGAGTCCAAATAAAGTACAGAAAAAGTACCCTGAAAAGTTTCTAAGTCCAGAAAAGTACAAAAAAAGTACTCTGAGAAATTTCAGAGTCCAAATTTAGTACAGAAAAAGTACTCTGAAAAATTTCTAAGTCCAGAAAAGTACAAAAAAAGTATACTTTTTTGGTACTTTTTCAAAAAAGTAGGAAAAAGTGTATACTTAAAGTAGCATAAAAGTATACTTTAGTGTGCTTTATTTCGGTATGGGTACTCTAATACTCTTACAAGTCAGAGTACCACAGGGCAGAACAATATATGTATATACTCTAATACTCTTACAAGTGAGTGCCACAGGTCAGAACACTATATGTACATACTCTAATACTCTTACAAGTCGGAGTACCACAGGGCAGAACAATACATGTATATACTCTAATACTCTTACAAGTCGGAGTACCACAGGGCAGAACAATACATGTACATACTCTAATACTCTTACAAGTCAGTCTACCACTGGGCAGAACAATATATGTACATATACTCTAACAGTCTTAAAGTCAGACTACCACAGAGCAAAATAATGTATGTACATACTCTAATACTCTTACCAGTCAGAGTACCACAGGGCAGAACAATATATGCCTGAGAAATGCACATCAAAATGAGCACAAATCAGGAAATGAAAAATCAATAGTATATTCTAATAAAGATACCACTGTGAAAGTGCAACTTCATGTAATTGCAAACTTAACTTAACAATGATTGAAAATAGGGGGAGAGGATCTGCAGTCAAGATCACCAAGATTCAAACACTGAAATACACAAAGGGCAATCACTTTTGTAGAAATAATCAAATTACAAGAGATCCCAGAGAGATCTTGGCACCCACAATTAATCTTTATTGGATCTATGTATGATTGATCTTCTCTACAATTTTATATTTATCCTGCTCCTCTCAAATATTTGAAAAGGGGAAATTAATATGAAATTTGAGAAAGATCCATCAAGAATTTTCTAAGAAAAAATAATAACAAACTTCAACTAGCACTAGAGACAGAAAAACCAATGCATAAATTGTCAAAACTATTAAGTAATAGAAATGTCACAGGTGTAACAAACATCAATATTGAAGATGGCCACCTGTCAGCCATGTTGAACAATTTACCACTATATACAGTGCATTCCGCTTAATCGGGTTGCCTATTTGTGGGGACTTTTTACCCGATTAACCGACTTACCCGATAAGCCGAAATGCACGTCGCCATCTTGGATTTGGTCCGTAATGGTAGTCAGACTTGGGTCGATTTTGGATGAAAATATTTGCGTTATTATTGTTAACGGTGTTTTTGTTTGTGCTTTTACTGATGTCAAATTGTCAGATTACTATTACTAATTGTATAAAAATGTGTGCATTAAAATAACAAAACCTTAATGATTTTCTTATTCGCGGCACAGTACAATCGTAGCACCTCAAATCGGGGGGTCATACATCCCTGTTTCATCCGTGTGTTCCTAATTTGACATACGATCTAAGGACTCGCCGACAATTACATCTAAAATCATTTATGTTTATCATAGAGACATTCTTATGTTCGCTTTGAAGTTTAAAATATTCCATATTATTTCCAATTACCAAAGCACAGAGATCGGAGAAACGGAGTTTATTTAGGTCGTTTCCTGTGGTATAAATTTATACGAACTTGACACTGGCAGTCACTGATAAAACAACACGAAATCCAATGTAATGTTTTTATTAACCAGTTCTAATCCTAACCTGAATAGGAATTATGAGCTAACGTCGGGCGTCTGTCCTTTTACTGCTCGCTACTGATTTTTAACTCACCTGTGTATCGGTGTCGTCACATTTCCCCGTGGCGAACCCCTCACTTTGGATTCGCCACATACAGTAAGCGGTGATATCAATCGATCTGTAGCAATATCAGACCCAGGTAAAAACCTATTGTTTTGGTTTTTGCTTCGAAGATTTTACATCCCAGACGTAAAAGTTTAATTGTCTAGTCGCTTAATTATGCTTTTAAAACCCCATTACGTTTTGCCTGCTGCTGACTCTAAAAATAACATTTAATTTTACCCACAATTCTTAGTCGACTTCCTGTTGGGGAAAAACCACACGAGGCAGAATCAAGGGAACCTACATATCTCGTCAGCTGAAAGGCCGTAAGGCCGTAATAGCAGACGTAAAACCCATAAATAAATAAATAAATAAACCTACATATCAAGTGACAAAAATATCCTAACAGTCTTCTCAAGAAATAGCGATAACAAGTATTGTTTACAGAGTAATGATGGACCAAAGACATATGCTTTAAATGGCACACAATATGATGATAGTGTGCTGAAAATGTAGAAATTCTAAAGGGCCATAATTTCAAATCAAAATAATCCTTTCTTTCATGCACATCTTTATATGATGCACTTTCGATTTGTTACAATCAAGTCAAACACACACTGTAGGAACAGCTCCAACTACAAATGTACAAGGTTTTGGTAATAAACTGACAGATGGATGTTAACAGAAAGGACAAACAGGCTGGTTTCTGTCATAAACCCACAAAATCAGGGCATATAGCCCATCATTTTCTTACCTTTATTTTAAAAGACTTGACAACACGTCGAGTGATGATACCTACAGGTCTCAGGCGGATGGCTTCTAGAACACACCACCTCAGGTATGGCATCTCCCTGATTTGCTTCTCTGTGATTCTTGTGTGACCTGTAGGTAACAATGTTACTGGTTATAACCAAGTATACATGTAAATCTGTACAAATGATAATATCTGGGTAATATCTGTGACCATACCTGAGAAATATAATATCTATAGATGATCATGCACTTGAGAAATAATATCTTTGAGCATGTACCTAGGAAATTATACACATGGCCATGCATACATTGTATTTGGGAAATTATGCAATGCCTACATGTGAACATACCTATAAAAATAAATGTGACCATACCTGGGAAAATATACCTTTGATCATGAACTTGCCATTGGTCCAATTTTATACCCATGACAATACTTGGGTAATAATACCTGTGAGCATGTACATGAGAAATAAATCCTTTGAGCAAACTTGGCCAATAAAACCTATGAACATTTACCTCAACAAGAAGCACATCGGCCTATTTTAATTATCAGTCACCCGAGTTCTGATATTCATACTTATGATGATTTTTTTTAATTTTAAACTTTATAATTCTAAAGATTTAACATATTTGACCACTTTGACCTTGAAAGTAGGTCAAGGTTATTCATTTGAATAAACTTGGTAGTCTTTGACCACAGATGCTACTGGGACAATATCAATAATTATAGCATCATAGGCCAAAACTGCAAAGGGCCATAACTCTTAATTACAATCAGATTGGTCTCAAGGTGGAATCTGTTCAAAATCCTATTGATATGAAGTTCACACCAAATCTCATCAAAATCCATTCATATTTACTCAAAATATTGTGTTCAGAAAGTCAAAAGGTAATACAAGTACAAAGGGCCATAACTCTGTAAGTTACAATCAAATTGGTCCCTTGTTGAACTTGTTTTAGGCTCCGACTGATATTAGATTCCATACAAAGGGCAAAAACTCTTTAAGTTACTATTGAATTGATTGATGAACTCATCTAGGATCTTGTTAATATGAGGCTGCATATCAAGTTTCATCAAAATCAGTTCATATTTACTTAATGAAAGTTATTGTATTCACAATGTCCAATAGTAATAAAACAAAACTACATAAATCTTCAGTTATTTACAGTTGAATCAGTCCCATTGTCAAACTAATCTGAGATAATATTACTATAAGGGTGCATAATAAGTTTTATAACAAGATCAAGGCCTATGGGCCTTTAATGGTCACCCGAATCCTAAACATGTAACTATCTTCAATGTATTTACAATGTATTTCTAAACACTTCCTGTACAAATAGTAGTATAGTTTTGCCTCTGCTGATAATTCTAACCAATGTTGAATCATTTCCACTGAAATGTGATTTTCCTACTTAAACTATGGTAAAGTTAAGCACCTCTCCAGGGAGACACACGGAACCTATGAGCATGCATCTGGGACTTTATACCAGTGAGCATGCATCTGGGACTTTATACCTGTGAGCATGCATCTGGGACTTTATACCTGTGAGCATGCATCTGGGACTTAATACCTGTGAGCATGCATCTGGGACTTAATACCTGTGAGCATGCATCTGGGACTTTATACCTGTGAGCATGCATTTGGGACTTTATACCTGTGAGCATGCATCTGGGACTTTATACCTGTGAGCATGCATCTGGGACTTAACACCTGTGAGCATGCATCTGGGACTTAATACCTGTGAGCATGCATCTGGGACTTTATACCTGTGAGCATGCATCTGGCACTTAATACCTGTGAGCATGCATCTGGGACTTTATACCTGTGAGCATGCATCTGGGACTTTATACCTGTGAGCATGCATCTGGGACTTAACACCTGTGAGCATGCATCTGGGACTTAATACCTGTGAGCATGCATCTGGGACTTTATACCTGTGAGCATGCATTTGGGACTTAACACCTGTGAGCAGGCATCTGGGACTTTATACCTGTGAGCATGCAATACACCTAGGAAATAATACCTACATGTATGAGCGTTTACCTGGGAAATAATACTGACATGTATGAGCGTCTACCTGGGAAATGATACTGACACATATGAGAGTCTATCTGGGAAATAATATCTACATGTATGAGCTTCTACCTGTACAATACATCTGGAAAATTATACTTAACATTTACCCGTGAAATAAAACCTTTGAGCATATCTATGAGCAGCCATCTGACAAATAACACCTGTGAGCAAGCTTGGGTTATAATAAAGAATGTATGTAGTTGTACAGTGGTTAACATTTCAGCATAAGTACAAACAACTCACCATATGAAACTGCCATACACATATACCTTGTATAAAGCATAGTATATACATGTAGTTTGGTTTATTCGGTTTAATTTATTTTCATATGGTCATATGTACATGTCCTATTAACAGCCAGGGTGTGCCTGGTTTTGGAGGTGGAGGAAAGCAGGAGTACCAGGAGATAAAACACCGGCCTACGGTCAGTACCTGGCAACTGCCCCACGTGAGTTTCGAACTCCCAACGCAGAGGTGGAGGTAATTACATCTTTTGTTTCTGTACATTGTCCTCTTGGATCATATGGAAATGATAATTGATTGAAGACTCTATAGTACCATACACGTTTTGTAGCTGGTTATCCCCGGAATTATATTTTTGCTATTCAATGAGCCATTGACTTGGTCAAGAAAATTTAATACATGAAAATAATAAGACCTCTGACATGTACATGCTTTGAAATTTTATGTCAAAATGCCATTCATGAGCCTAGAATTTTTACCGGTTGTGAAATATGATAATGTTACAATCATGCTTGTAATACATTGTGAGCAATATTCATGAAAGTTAGATGTCTTCTTATAGCCAAATAGTTAAATTCTTAAATTCAATTCTTTGGTTTTAAATGAAAATTGGTAAATTTTTTATCAACAAAATTAACCGGCTATACCGTAATACATGTTACTGATTGATACCATCCTGACAGCAAAGAAGGCCTAGCCATCTTACCTTTCCCTGGTGGTCCTAAGGTTGATGATATTTCTGCTTTCAATTCAGATAAAACTTTCTGATCAGAAAGGATAAAAACCAAACACCAAAAAGTTATCTGTAAACCAACACACCAAGAATTGTATCAGAATAGTAACACATCATTAATCAATGTTATTGTCAATATCACCTTCATCTCATTGATAATATAGAGCTTGTAAAGGAAATCTTCAATAGATGGAGTATGAACAGATTATTTTAGCCTAAAACTGTTTTTCTTTACTTAGAGCTGTGATTTATTCATGAATGCATATTTATTGGTATATACATGTATGTGTCTTTTAAAGATTTATTTCTCAAATATGCAACCCACATGTATATATGCATGCATATTATCTGAACAACAGTCTATAGACCCACACAATGATTAATCATAGGAAATTCAATCTATATACACATTGATACACAAAGCATGCCATACATTCAGATGTGGTGGGAGGTTAGGTAAGAACAGGTAGGGAAACAGGTATTGGTCACAATATATAATTCTCTGTGTTTTGCTTTAGTTACATGTGCATACTTATACAGCAGCGTATAGGAGAGAGTTAATTGTGACCAGTAGCTGTACTTATATACAAGGTAAGGGAGACATTTCAGTACCATAATCACAGATAACTAGGTTTTGTTCAGTAGTCGATCAGTAGATATAGGACTTACAGGTACAGCATTGGCCAAGGATGCCCAGAGAAACAGCAGGGCATAGTTAGGGGCATGTTTATCATCCACCAGATGTAGAAGAGTCTGAAGTATTGTCTGTGGAAATAAAATTTAAAATTTGTTAATTTAATATAGATTTGGTGTTGGTATTTTTTTTTTTTTTTTTTTACCATTTCACACTACATTGTAGTACCATATATACATGTAAACATATTTCTTCTGAGATTAGATCATATTATTTTGGTAATATAAAGACAAGAGGCGCAAGGGGCCCACATCATGTGATACATGTGCAGTAAACATTAACAATAGGCAATTATGATTTAGGAAGTTATATTATTTCTGTTAACTCCTACAGAAACTTTGATTCTGCTTGATTCAGTTAATCTGGTGGACAGAGAAGTATTTCAAAAAGACGGCATCACAGCCATGCTCCATTTTACATCATGCTGTAAAATAACAGCACTTGTTCGTCACAGTAAGATACCGTGTTTGACTGATCTAGTGGAGGACAGTAAGATACCGTGTTTGACTGATCTAGTGGAGGACAGTAAGATACCATGTTTGACTGATCTAGTGGAGGACAGTAATATACCATGTTTGACTGATCTAGTGGAGGACAGTAAGATACCATGTTTGATTGATCTAGTGGAGGACAGTAAGATACCGTGTTTGACTGATCTAGTGGAGGACAGTAAGATACCATGTTTGACTGATCTAGTGGAGGACAGTAAGATACTGTGTTTGACTGATCTAGTGGAGGACAGTAAGATACCATGTTTGACTGATCTAGTAGAGGACAGTAAGATACCATGTTTGACTGATCTAGTGGAGGACAGTAAGATACCATGTTTGACTGATCTAGTGGAGGACAGTAAGATACCATGTTTGACTGATCTAGTGGAGGACAGTAAGATACCGTGTTTGACTGATCTAGTAGAGGACAGTAAGATACCATGTTTGACTGATCTAGTGGAGGACAGTAAGATACTGTGTTTGACTGATCTAGTGGAGGACAGTAAGATACCATGTTTGACTGATCTAGTGGAGGACAGTAAGATACCATGTTTGACTGATCTAGTGGAGGACAGTAAGATACCGTGTTTGACTGATCTAGTAGAGGACAGTAAGATACCATGTTTGACTGATCTAGTGGAGGACAGTAAGATACCGTGTTTGACTGATCTAGTGGAGGACAGTAAGATACCGTGTTTGACTGATCTAGTGGAGGACAGTAAGATACCATGTTTGACTGATCTAGTAGAGGACAGTAAGATACCATGTTTGACTGATCTAGTGGAGGACAGTAAGATACCATGTTTGACTGATCTAGTGGAGGACAGTAAGATACCATGTTTGACTGATCTAGTAGAGGACAGTAAGATACCATGTTTGACTGATCTAGTGGAGGACAGTAAGATACCATGTTTGACTGATCTAGTGGAGGACAGTAAGATACCGTGTTTGACTGATCTAGTAGAGGACAGTAAGATACCATGTTTGACTGATCTAGTGGAGGACAGTAAGATACCATGTTTGACTGATCTAGTGGAGGACAGTAATATACCATGTTTGACTGATCTAGTAGAGGACAGTAGGATATCATGTTTGACTGATCTAGTGGAGGACAGTAAGATACCGTGTTTGACTGATCTAGTGGAGGACAGTAAGATACCGTGTTTGACTGATCTAGTGGAGGACAGTAAGATACCATGTTTGACTGATCTAGTAGAGGACAGTAGGATATCATGTTTGACTGATCTAGTGGAGGACAGTAAGATACCGTGTTTGACTGATCTAGTGGAGGACAGTAAGATACCATGTTTGTTTGATCTAGTAGAGGACAGTAAGATACCATGTTTGACTGATCTAGTAGAGGACAGTAAGATACTGTGTTTGACTGATCTAGTAGAGGACAGTAAGATACCATGTTTGACTGATCTAGTGGAGGACAGTAAGATACCGTGTTTGACTGATCTAGTGGAGGACAGTAAGATACCATGTTTGACTGATCTAGTGGAGGACAGTAAGATACCATGTTTGACTGATCTAGTAGAGGACAGTAAGATACCGTGTTTGACTGATCTAGTGGAGGACAGTAAGATACCATGTTTGGCTGATCTAGTGGAGGACAGTATAAGATACCATGTTTAACTGATCTAGTAGAGGACAGTAAGATACCATGTTTGACTGATCTAGTAGAGGACAGTAAGATACCATGTTTGACTAATCTAGTAGAGGACAGTAAGATACCATGTTTGACTGATCTAGTGGAGGACAGTAAGATACCATGTTTGACTGATCTAGTGGAGGACAGTAAGATACCATGTTTGACTGATCTAGTGGAGGACAGTAAGATACCATGTTTGACTGATCTAGTAGAGGACAGTAAGATACCATGTTTGACTGATCTAGTGGAGGACAGTAAGATACCGTGTTTGACTGATCTAGTGGAGGACAGTAAGATACCGTGTTTGACTGATCTAGTGGAGGACAGTAAGATACCATGTTTGACTGATCTAGTAGAGGACAGTAAGATACCATGTTTGACTGATCTAGTAGAGGACAGTAAGATACCATGTTTGACTAATCTAGTAGAGGACAGTAAGATACCATGTTTGACTGATCTAGTGGAGGACAGTAAGATATCATGTTTGACTGATCTAGTGGAGGACAGTAAGATACCGTGTTTGACTGATCTAGTGGAGGACAGTAAGATACCATGTTTGACTGATCTAGTGGAGGACAGTAAGATACCGTGTTTGACTGATCTAGTGGAGGACAGTAAGATACCATGTTTGACTAATCTAGTAGAGGACAGTAAGATACCATGTTTGACTGATCTAGTGGAGGACAGTAAGATACCATGTTTGACTGATCTAGTGGAGGACAGTAAGATACTGTGTTTGACTGATCTAGTGGAGGACAGTAAGATACCATGTTTGACTGATCTAGTGGAGGACAGTAAGATACCATGTTTGACTGATCTAGTGGAGGACAGTAAGATACCGTGTTTGACTGATCTAGTAGAGGACAGTAAGATACCATGTTTGACTGATCTAATGGAGGACAGTAAGATACCATGTTTGACTGATCTAGTGGAGGACAGTAAGATACCATGTTTGACTGATCTAGTAGAGGACAGTAAGATACCATGTTTGACTGATCTAGTGGAGGACAGTAAGATACCATGTTTGACTGATCTAGTAGAGGACAGTAAGATACCATGTTTGACTGATCTAGTGGAGGACAGTAAGATACCATGTTTGACTGATCTAGTGGAGGACAGTAAGATACCATGTTTGTTTGATCTAGTGGAGGACAGTAAGATACCATGTTTGACTGATCTAGTGGAGGACAGTAAGATACCATGTTTGGCTGATCTAGTGGAGGACAGTATAAGATACCATGTTTAACTGATCTAGTAGAGGACAGTAAGATACCATGTTTGACTGATCTAGTAGAGGACAGTAAGATACCATGTTTGACTGATCTAGTGGAGGACAGTAAGATACCATGTTTGACTGATCTAGTGGAGGACAGTAAGATACCATGTTTGACTGATCTAGTGGAGGACAGTAAGATACCATGTTTGACTGATCTAGTAGAGGACAGTAAGATACCGTGTTTGACTGATCTAGTGGAGGACAGTAAGATACCGTGTTTGACTGATCTAGTGGAGGACAGTAAGATACCATGTTTGACTGATCTAGTGGAGGACAGTAAGATACTGTGTTTGACTGATCTAGTAGAGGACAGTAAGATACCATGTTTGACTGATCTAGTAGAGGACAGTAAGATACCATGTTTGACTGATCTAGTGGAGGACAGTAAGATACCATGTTTGACTGATCTGGTGGAGGACAGTAAGATACCGTGTTTGACTGATCTAGTGGAGGACAGTAAGATACCGTGTTTGACTGATCTAGTGGAGGACAGTAAGATACCATGTTTGACTGATCTAGTGGAGGACAGTAAGATACCATGTTTGGCTGATCTAGTAGAGGACAGTAAGATACCGTGTTTGACTGATCTAGTGGAGGACAGTAAGATACCGTGTTTGACTGATCTAGTGGAGGACAGTAAGATACCATGTTTGACTGATCTAGTGGAGGACAGTAAGATACCGTGTTTGTTTGATCTAGTGGAGGACAGTAAGATACCATGTTTGACTGATCTAGTGGAGGACAGTAAGATACCATGTTTGGCTGATCTAGTGGAGGACAGTATAAGATACCATGTTTAACTGATCTAGTAGAGGACAGTAAGATACCATGTTTGACTGATCTAGTAGAGGACAGTAAGATACTATGTTTGATTGATCTAGTGGAGGACAGTAAGATACCGTGTTTGACTGATCTAGTGGAGGACAGTAAGATACCATGTTTGACTGATCTAGTGGAGGACAGTAAGATACCATGTTTGACTGATCTAGTAGAGGACAGTAAGATACTGTGTTTGACTGATCTAGTGGAGGACAGTAAGATACCATGTTTGACTGATCTAGTGGAGGACAGTAAGATACCGTGTTTGACTGATCTAGTAGAGGACAGTAAGATACCATGTTTGACTGATCTAGTGGAGGACAGTAAGATACCATGTTTGACTGATCTAGTAGAGGACAGTAAGATACCATGTTTGACTGATCTAGTGGAGGACAGTAAGATACCATGTTTGACTGATCTAGTGGAGGACAGTAAGATACCGTGTTTGTTTGATCTAGTGGAGGACAGTAAGATACCGTGTTTGACTGATCTAGTGGAGGACAGTAAGATACCGTGTTTGACTGATCTAGTAGAGGACAGTAAGATACCATGTTTGACTGATCTAGTGAAGGACAGTAAGATATCATGTTTGACTGATCTAGTGAAGGACAAAAAGATACCATGTTTGACTGATCTAGTAGAGGACAGTAAGATACCATGTTTGACTGATCTAGTAGAGGACAGTAAGATACTGTGTTTGACTGATCTAGTGGAGGACAGTAAGATACCATGTTTGACTGATCTAGTAGAGGACAGTAAGATACCATGTTTGACTGATCTAGTAGAGGACAGTAAGATACCGTGTTTGACTGATCTAGTGGAGGACAGTAAGATACCATGTTTGACTGATCTAGTAGAGGACAGTAAGATACCATGTTTGACTGATCTGGTAGAGGACAGTAAGATACCGTGTTTGACTGATCTAGTGGAGGACAGTAAGATACCATGTTTGTTTGATCTAGTGGAGGACAGTAAGATACCGTGTTTGACTGATCTAGTGGAGGACAGTAAGATACCATGTTTGTTTGATCTAGTAGAGGACAGTAAGATACTGTGTTTGACTGATCTAGTGGAGGACAGTAAGATACCATGTTTGACTGATCTAGTAGAGGACAGTAAGATACCATGTTTGACTGATCTAGTGGAGGACAGTAAGATACCGTGTTTGACTGATCTAGTAGAGGACAGTAAGATACCGTGTTTGACTGATCTAGTGGAGGACAGTAAGATACCATGTTTGACTGATCTAGTAGAGGACAGTAAGATACCATGTTTGACTGATCTAGTGGAGGACAGTAAGATACCATGTTTGACTGATCTAGTGGAGGACAGTAAGATACTGTGTTTGACTGATTTATTGGAATGGACAGTGAGATATTAAGTTTTACTTTCCTGATGAATAGGACAATGATGCACCATGCTGAACTGATCAGGTGTAACATATCCTATAAATATATGTTTGCTGACAAATGCACTGGTTGTATGTGAGACTTAATTACTTGTTTATAATATCATTTGATACAAAACAGGTTGAAAGATTTATGGGTCAGAATAAATCTTGCAGTCTGTAAATTACCATGACTTCAGCACCAATTGCTGCAGGACAATGAAGAAACTTCAAAGAAGCCCAGAGGTAAGATAAATTTTATCTCCGGCTCTGATAAACAAGAGATCCCAGAGGGATCTTGGCGCCCGCCATTGAATGATCTTTATAGGTTCCATGTCAGATTGATCTTTTCTCTACTTTTCCCTTCCTCTAAGTCTTACTAATCTGTGTAAATTCAGAAACAGCCCTCTAGTATTTTTCAAACAAGGGGAACCTATATATAAAATTTAAGATTTAGCGATAATGGCCGTCTGTCGGCCATGTTGATTTCGGATTGGTCCCAAAATGCAATATCAGGGACCAAGGGCAACCTACAAATGAAATTTCAGAAAGATCCTTTCAGCAATTTCTGAAAAATAGCGATAACAATCTTCAATTGTCAAAATCCAAGATGGCTGCCTGTCAGCCATGCTGTTTTCCTATTAGTCCCAAGATGAAATAAACATAACTACAGACCAAGGGGAACCTACAAAAAAATTTGAGAAAGATCCTTTCAGTACTTTCTGAGGAATAGCGATAACAAACTTCAATTGTCAAAATCCAAGATGGCTGCCTGTCGGCCATGTTGTTTTCCGATTGGTCTCAAAATGCAATATGCATAACTAGGCACCAAGGGGAACCTACATATGAAATTTGAGAAAGATCCCTTCAGTACTTTCTGAGAAATAGCGATAACAAGAATTGTTTACGGACGGAGGGACGGACGGAGGGACGGACGGACGGACTACGGACCACGGACGCAAGGCTCTAGTTTCTTTTGTTTATTAGCCCACCATCATCAGATGGTGGGCTAATAAAGAAAATAAACTAGAGCTGTCACCGAGGGGGTGACAAGTATACCCCCACTTTTCCATGATTGGTTTGGATACTTTGTGAAGCTGCCTATTTATGGTACTATAACCAAATCAAACATGTTCTATGTTTAGGTAAGAACTAAGTGAATGCATAGCCGAACAAAATTTTGCTCGTTTTTAAAGAAAAAGGGAAATAACTCTATTAGAACTGGTAATACGGCAAAATCTTTGCATAGAGCTAAGCCTCATAGAGTCCTCTAAATACATACCAAATTTTAGTAAAATCCATTGAAAACAAAGCAAATGCATAGCCGGACAAGCTAGTAACCATCTTGTACATAAAGGGGCATAACTCTGTAAAAAGAGTTTTTTCGGAAGAAGCCGGTACTGGAGACATAACTTTATGCCATCCTTCAACTCTGTATAAAGTTTCAAGAAAATCTATCAAAAACTAAGTGAATGCATAGCCGGACAAAATTATGACACATTTTGTATGAAGAAGGGGCATAACTTTGTTAAAAAGGGCTAAAGTGGCATAATTTGTTTAAAAGGACTACTTGGGGAAAATCACAGCACCATATGGTCTTTTAACTATACACCAATTTTGTGAAAACTGAGGAAATGCATAACTGGACAAAATTATAACCATTTTTCAAATAAACGGGCATAACTATGTAAGAAGTATTTTTTCGTAAAAAGGATTTACTGGAGGCACAAGTGCATGCAGTCCTTCTTGTAAAAAGTTTCAAGAAAATCCATTGAAAACAAAGCAAATGCATAGCCGGACAATCTAGTAACCATTTTTTACATAAAGGGGCATAGCTCTGTAAAAAGGTTTTTTTCGGAAGAAGCCGTTACTGGAGACACAACTTCATGCCATTCTTCAGCTCTATATAAAGTTTCAAGAAAATCCATCACAAACTAAGTGAATGCATAGCCGGACAAAATTATGACACATTTTGTATGAAAAAGGGGCATATATAACTCTGTTAAAAAGGGACTAAATCGCAAAATCATTACAGGGGACACAAGTTCATATGGTCTTCTAACTACTGGTATATCCCAAATTTGAGTGAAATCCATTAAGAAATGAGCGAATGCATAGCCGGACAAATTTTGTGACAGACGGACGGACGGACGGACGGATGGACAAGGTGATTCCAGTATACCCCCCTAACTTCGTTGCGGGGGGTATAATAAATAAATACTTACCTCATTTTCTGTCCTTTCCTTGTTCTTTATGCCTTTGTACAAATCTTTAAACATTCCAATCAACCACCATTTAGAAGAGGACCAGTCCCTAGTGCATAAATATCAGAATTACATGCTGCATTGATACTTATGAAATTCAATACAGGATTTAGACATTTCGTGCAGCACACAATCCCAATCTATAAGAGGAGGAACAAGGGCCTAATGGGCCTAATGGGCCCGAATCGCTCACATGTTATCCAGTGATCCATTTCATAAATAAACATAATTAAGAACAAGTGTATTAGAGACCATATATAAGATCTCAGGGTCTGGCAGTTATGTGAAAAGGTGTGTCTTTTAAATATTTTGGCCAATTCAACTCTTTCAAACTAAAAGTATAATCAAGGTCATTCATTTGAATAAACTTACTAGCCTTCATCCAAGAATGCTAAAAGCCAAATATAAGGTCTCTGGACCTTTCAGTTATTAAAATAATTCATGGAAATATTTAGCTTATTTGACTGCTCTCACCTTGAAAGGTCAAGGTGATTCATTTGAACAAACTTTGTAGCCCTTCACCCCAGCATGGTACAGACCCAATATCAACTCCCTCGGACTCTTAGTTATTGAAAAGAAGTTGTTTAAAAGATTTCAGCCTATTTGATCCCTGTTACCTTGGATGAAGGTCAAGGTCTTTCATTTGAACAAACTTGGTAGCCCTTTACCACGTACAGCATGCTACAGACCCAATACCAAGTCCCTGGGTCTATTGGTTATTGAGAAGAAGTTATTTATAGGTTTTAGCCTATTTGACCCCTGTGACCTTGAATGAAGGTCAATTTCATTCATTTGAACAAACTTGGTAGCCCTTCATCCCAGTATGCTACAGGCCCAGTAATCAATATCAGGAAATGTTGACCCTAGTTCAGCAGACCAGCCAGATTGATGGATGGACAATGGAAGATGTACAAATGCCCTAAGCTCACTTACCCTTTGTGTGGACAGGTTAGCTAACAAAGCAGTGGATTTACCTGATCATAAAGGAGGGTAGCCGTGCTCCATACTCAAACAACTCATCAAACAAAACAAAATTCTTTTCCAAATCCTTGAACTTTGCCTGAAAAACATCAGTAACAATATTGTTAACTTTTTCATTAACTGGCTTTGGTTTTATGACTACCCTAACTTCTATAGGTTTTATCAATACCCTAACTTCTATAGGTTTTATGACTACCCTAACTTCTATAGGTTTTATGACTACCCTAACTTCTATAGGTTTTATCACTACCCCTAACTTCTATAGGTTTATAATCACTACCCCTAACTTCTATAGGTTTTATCATTACCCCTAACTTCTATAGGTTTTATCACTACCCCTAACTTCTATAGGTTGTATCACTACCCTAACTTCTATAGGTTTTATGACTACCCTAACTTCTATAGGTTTTATGACTACACCTAACTTCTCTAGGTTTTATCACTACCCCTAACTTCTATAAGTTTAATCACAACCCTAACTTCTATAGGTTTAAAATCACTACCCTAACTTCTATAGGTTTTATGACTACCCTAACTTCTATAGGTTTTATGACTACCCTAACTTCTATAGGTTTTATGACTACCCCTAACTTCTATAGGTTTATAATCACTACCCCTAACTTCTATAGGTTTTATCATTACCCCTAACTTCTATAGGTTTTATCACTACCCCTAACTTCTATAGGTTTTATCACTACCCTAACTTCTATAGGTTTTATGACTACCCTAACTTCTATAGGTTTTATGACTACACCTAACTTCTCTAGGTTTTATCACTACCCCTAACTTCTATAAGTTTAATCACAACCCTAACTTCTATAGGTTTATAATCACTACCCTAACTTCTATAGGTTTTATCACTACCCCTAACTCCTATAGGTTTTATCACTACCCCTAACTTCTATAAGTTTAATCACTACCCTAACTTCTCTAGGTTTTATCACTACCCTAACTTCCATAGGTTTAATCACTACCCAAACTTCTATAGGTTTTATGACTACCCTAACTTCTATAGGTTTTATGACTACCCTAACTTCTATAGGTTTTATGACTACCCTAACTTCTCTAGGTTTAATCACTACCCTAACTTCTATAGGTTTTATCACTACCCTAACTTCTATAGGTTTTATGACTACCTAACTTCTATAGGTTTAATCACTACCCCTAACTTCTATAGGTTTAATCACTACCCAAACTTCTATAGGTTTTATCACTACCCTAACTTCTATAGGTTTAATCACTACCCTAACTTCTATAGGTTTTATCACTACCCTAACTTCTATAGGTTTTATGACTACCTAACTTCTATAGGTTTAATCACTACCCAAACTTCTATAGGTTTAATCACTACCCAAACTTCTATAGGTTTTATCACTACCCCTAACTTCTATAGGTTTTATCACTACCCCTAACTTCTATAGGTTTTATGACTACCCTAACTTCTAAAGGTTTTATCACTACCCTAACTTCTATAGGTTTTATGACTACCTAACTTCTATAGGTTTAATCACTACCCTAACTTCTATAGGTTTTATGACTACCCTAACTTCTCTAGGTTTTATGACTACCCCTAACGTCTCTAGGTTTTATCACTACCCCTAACTTCTATAGGTTTAATCACTACCCTAACTTCTATAGGTTTTATGACTACCCCTAACTTCTATAGGTTTTATGACTACCCCAACTTCTCTAGGTTTTATGACTACCCCAACTTCTATAGGTTTTATGACTATCCCTAACTTCTATAGGTTTAATCACTACCCTAACTTCTATAGGTTTTATGACTACCCCTAACTTCTATAGGTTTTATGACTACCCCTAACTTCTCTAGGTTTTATGACTACCCCAACTTCTATAGGTTTTATGACCACCCCTAACTTCTATAGGTTTTATGACTACCCTAACTTCTATAGGTTTTATGACTACCCTAACTTCTCTAGGTTTTATCACTAACCCTAACTTCTATAGGTTTTATGACTACCCCTAACTTCTATAGGTTTTATGACTACCCCTAACTTCTCTAGGTTTTATGACTACCCCAACTTCTATAGGTTTTATGACCACCCCTAACTTCTATAGGTTTTATCACTACCCTAACTTCTATAGGTTTTATGACCACCCCTAACGTCTATAGGTTTTATCACTACCCCTAACTTCTATAGGTTTTATGACTACCCTAACTTCTATAGGTTTTATCACTACCCCTAACTTCTATAGGTTTTATCACTTCCCCTAACTTCTATAGGTTTAATCACTATATATACCCCTATAACTTCTATAGGTTTAATCACTACCCCTATAACTTCTATAGGTTTAATCACTACCCCTAACTTCTATAGGTTTTATGACTACCCTAACTTCTCTAGGTTTTATGACTACCCTAACTTCTATAGCTTTTATCACTACCCCTAACTTCTATAGGTTTTATCACTACCCTAACTTCTATAGGTTTAATCACTAACCCTAACTTCTATAGGTTTTATGACTACCCTAACTTCTATAAGTTTTATCACTACCCCTAACTTCTATAGGTTTTATCATTACCCCTATAACTTCTATAGGTTTAATCACTACGCTAACTTCTATAGGTTTTATCACTACTCTAACTTCTATAGGTTTTATCACTACCCCTAACTTCTATAGGTTTTATCATTACCCCTAACTTCTATAGGTTTATAATCACTACCCTAACTTCTATAGGTTTTATGACTACCCTAACTTCTATAGGTTTTATGACTACCCTAACTTCTATAGGTTTTATGACTACCCTAACTTCTATAGGTTTTATGACTACCCTAACTTCTATAGGTTTTATGACTACCCTAACTTCTATAGGTTTATAATCACTACCCTAACTTCTATAGGTTTAATCACTACCCTAACTTCTATAGGTTTATAATCACTACCCTAACTTCTATAAGTTTAATCACTACCCCTAACTTCTATAGGTTTTATCACCACCCCTAACTTCTATAGGGAACAACCAACCAATTGAAAAAATATATTTTTGAAACAGCCCCTGTGTATAGAACGTTGAGCCAAGGATAAAATGTCTGGCAGCCACTGATTGGCCAGTATGTTATGAAGTGAGAAAATAGATATGTAGACTGATAGGTAACTATCAATAAGAAATGTTGATATAAATTTCGTAAGTCCGATTGGTTTTTTTCCCAAAAGTTCACGTAATAATAGTAAACAGGTAAACATTTACGATTTTTGAGAATTTTTACTGCGAAATTCACCTATTTTCAAAATGGCTACCCTGGAGAAAATTTGAGCTGAAGGACCCAACTTTTTTTTTTGATTAGGTGTTATATCAGACCCTAAACTTTTGTTATAAACCATAATCGTCATATTCAATTCAAGAATTTGAATGAAATAATCCAAAACGTTAACACTAAAGTCTATGGGAAAACAATTGGTTGGTTGGTCTCTATAGGTTTATAATCACTATCCTAACTTCTATAAGTTTAATCACTACCCTAACTTCTATAAGTTTAATCACTACCCCTAAGTTCTATAAGTTTAATCACCACCCCTAACTTCTATAGGTTTTATCACTACCCCTAACTTCTCTAGGTTTTATCACTACCCCTAACTTCTATATGTTTATAATCACTACCCTAACTTCAGTAGATTTTAATATCACTACCCTAACTTCTATAAGTTTAATCACTACCCTAACTTCTATAAGTTTAATCACTACCCCTAACTTTTATAGGTTTAATCACTACCCTAACTTCTATAGGTTTTATCACTACCCTAACTTCTATAGGTTTATAATCACTACCCTAACTTCTATAAGTTTAATCACTACCCCTAACTTCTATAGGTTTTATCACTACCCCTAACTTTTATAGGTTTAATCATTACCCCTAACTTCTATAGGTTTAATCACTACCCTAACTTCTATAGGTTTTAGCACTACCCCTAACTTTTATAGGTTTTATCACTACCCCTAACTTCTATAGGTTTTATGACTACCCTAACTTCTCTAGGTTTAATCACTACCCCTAACTTCTATAGGTTTTATGACTACCCTAACTTCTATAGGTTTAATCACTACCCCTAACTTTTATAGGTTTTATCACTACCCCTAACTTCTATAGGTTTTATGACTACCCTAACTTCTATAAGTTTTATCACTACCCCTATAGCTTTTATAGGTTTCATCACTAACCCTAACTTCTATAGGTTTTATGACTACCCTAACTTCTATAGGTTTTATCACAACCCTAACTTCTATAGGTTTAATCACTACCCTTACTTTTATTTCACTCACCATTTCTGCTATAGTTTTCATCATTACCATAACTGCTCTTGGTTTTATTACAATTACTGTACATACCAGGTCTGTAGTCAGGAACACTCTCCTCCATACAACTACTGTACATACCAGGTCTGTAGTCAGGAACACTCTCCTCCATACAACTACTGTACATACCAGGTCTGTAGTCAGGAACACTCTCCTCCATACAACTACTGTACATACCAGGTCTGTAGTCAGGAACACTCTCCTCCATACTACTACTGTACATACCAGGTCTGTAGTCAGGAACACTCTCCTCCATACAACTACTGTACATACCAGGTCTGTAGTCAGGAACACTCTCCTCCATACAACTACTGTACATACCAGGTCTGTAGTCAGGAACACTCTCCTCCATACAATTACTGTACATACCAGGTCTGTAGTCAGGAACACTCTCCTCCATACAATTACTGTACATACCAGGTCTGTAGTCAGGAACACTCTCCTCCATACAATTACTGTACATACCAGGTCTGTAGTCAGGAACACTCTCCTCCATACAATTACTGTACATACCAGGTCTGTAGTCAGGAACACTCTCCTCCATACAATTACTGTACATACCAGGTCTGTAGTCAGGAACACTCTCCTCCATACAATTACTGTACATACCAGGTCTGTAGTCAGGAACACTCTCCTCCATACAATTACTGTACATACCAGGTCTGTAGTCAGGAACACTCTCCTCCATACAATTACTGTACATACCAGGTCTGTAGTCAGGAACACTCTCCTCCATACAATTACTGTACATACCAGGTCTGTAGTCAGGAACACTCTCCTCCATACAACTACTGTACATACCAGGTCTGTAGTCAGGAACACTCTCCTCCATACAATTACTGTACATACCAGGTCTGTAGTCAGGAACACTCTCCTCCATACAACTACTGTACATACCAGGTCTGTAGTCAGGAACACTCTCCTCCATACAACTACTGTACATACCAGGTCTGTAGTCAGGAACACTCTCCTCCATACAACTACTGTACATACCAGGTCTGTAGTCAGGAACACTCTCCTCCATACAATTACTGTACATACCAGGTCTGTAGTCAGGAACACTCTCCTCCATACAATTACTGTACATACCAGGTCTGTAGTCAGGAACACTCTCCTCCATACAATTACTGTACATACCAGGTCTGTAGTCAGGAACACTCTCGCCCATACAATTACTGTACATACCAGGTCTGTAGTCAGGAACATGCACTCTCCTCCATACAATTACTATACATACCAGGTCTGTAGTCAGGAACACTCTCCTCCATACAACTACTGTACATACCAGGTCTGTAGTCAGGAACACTCTCCTCCATACAACTACTGTACATACCAGGTCTGTAGTCAGGAACACTCTCCTCCATACAACTACTGTACATACCAGGTCTGTAGTCAGGAACACTCTCCTCCATACAACTACTGTACATACCAGGTCTGTATTCAGGAACACTCTCCTCCATACAACTACTGTATATACCAGGTCTGTAGTCAGGAACACTCTCCTCCATACAACTACTGTACATACCAGGTCTGTAGTCAGGAACACTCTCCTCCATACAACTACTGTACATACCAGGTCTGTAGTCAGGAACACTCTCCTCCATACAACTACTGTACATACCAGGTCTGTAGTCAGGAACACTCTCCTCCATACAATTACTGTACATACCAGGTATGTAGTCAGGAACACTCTCCTCCATACAACTACTGTACATACCAGGTCTGTAGTCAGGAACACTCTCCTCCATACAACTACTGTACATACCAGGTCTGTAGTCAGGAACACTCTCCTCCATACAACTACTGTACATACCAGGTCTGTAGTCAGGAACACTCTCCTCCATACAACTACTGTACATACCAGGTCTGTAGTCAGGAACACTCTCCTCCATACAACTACTGTACATACCAGGTCTGTAGTCAGGAACACCTCCTCCATACTACTACTGTACATACCAGGTCTGTAGTCAGGAACACTCTCCTCCATACTACTACTGTACATACCAGGTCTGTAGTCAGGAACACTCTCCTCCATACAATTACTGTACATACCAGGTCTGTAGTCAGGAACACTCTCCTCCATACAACTACTGTACATACCAGGTCTGTAGTCAGGAACACTCTCCTCCATACAACTACTGTACATACCAGGTCTGTAGTCAGGAACACTCTCCTCCATACAATTACTGTACATACCAGGTCTGTAGTCAGGAACACTCTCCTCCATACAATTACTGTACATACCAGGTCTGTAGTCAGGAACACTCTCCTCCATACAATACTGTACATACAGGTCTGTAGTCAGGAACACTCTCCTCCATACAATTACTGTAATACCAGGTCTGTAGTCAGGAACACTCTCCTCCATACAACTACTGTACATACCAGGTCTGTAGTCAGGAACACTCTCCTCCATACAATTACTGTATATACCAGGTCTGTAGTCAGGAACACTCTCCTCCATACAACTACTGTACATACCAGGTCTGTAGTCAGGAACACTCTCCTCCATACAACTACTGTACATACCAGGTCTGTAGTCAGGGAACACTCTCCTCCATACAACTACTGTACATACCAGGTCTGTAGTCAGGAACACTCTCCTCCATACAACTACTGTACATACCAGGTCTGTAGTCAGGAACACTCTCCTCCATACAATTACTGTACATACCAGGTCTGTAGTCAGGAACACTCTCCTCCATACAATTACTGTACATACCAGGTCTGTAGTCAGGAACACTCTCCTCCATACAACTACTGTACATACCAGGTCTGTAGTCAGGAACCACTCTCCTCCATACAATTACTGTACATACCAGGTCTGTAGTCAGGAACACTCTCCTCCATACAACTACTGTACATACCAGGTCTGTAGTCAGGAACACTCTCCTCCATACAATACTGTACATACCAGGTCTGTAGTCAGGAACACTCTCCTCCATACAACTACTGTACATACCAGGTCTGTAGTCAGGAACACTCTCCTCCATACAACTACTGTACATACCAGGTCTGTAGTCAGGAACACTCTCCTCCATACAACTACTGTACATACCAGGTCTGTAGTCAGGAACACTCTCCTCCATACAACTACTGTACATACCAGGTCTGTAGTCAGGAACACTCTCCTCCATACAACTACTGTACATACCAGGTCTGTAGTCAGGAACACTCTCCTCCATACAATTACTGTACATACCAGGTCTGTAGTCAGGAACACTCTCCTCCATACAACTACTGTACATACCAGGTCTGTAGTCAGGAACACTCTCCTCCATACAATTACTGTACATACCAGGTCTGTAGTCAGGAACACTCTCCTCCATACAACTTACTGTACATACCAGGTCTGTAGTCAGGAACACTCTCCTCCATACAACTACTGTACATACCAGGTCTGTAGTCAGGAACACTCTCCTCCATACAACTACTGTACATACCAGGTCTGTAGTCAGGAACACTCTCCTCCATACATACTACTGTACATACCAGGTCTGTAGTCAGGAACACTCTCCTCCATACAACTACTGTACATACCAGGTCTGTAGTCAGGAACACTCTCCTCCATACACTACTGTACATACCAGGTCTGTAGTCAGGAACACTCTCCTCCATACAACTACTGTACATACCAGGTCTGTAGTCAGGAACACTCTCCTCCATACAACTACTGTACATACCAGGTCTGTAGTCAGGAACACTCTCCTCCATACAACTACTGTACATACCAGGTCTGTAGTCAGGAACACTCTCCTCCATACAATTACTGTACATACCAGGTCTGTAGTCAGGAACACTCTCCTCCATACAATTACTGTACATACCAGGTCTGTAGTCAGGAACACTCTCCTCCATACAACTACTGTACATACCAGGTCTGTAGTCAGGAACACTCTCCTCCATACAACTACTGTACATACCAGGTCTGTAGTCAGGAACACTCTCCTCCATACAATTACTGTACATACCAGGTCTGTAGTCAGGAACACTCTCCTCCATACTACTACTGTACATACCAGGTCTGTAGTCAGGAACACTCTCCTCCATACAATTACTGTACATACCAGGTCTGTAGTCAGGAACACTCTCCTCCATACAATTACTGTACATACCAGGTCTGTAGTCAGGAACACTCTCCTCCATACAACTACTGTACATACCAGGTCTGTAGTCAGGAACACTCTCCTCCATACAATTACTGTACATACCAGGTCTGTAGTCAGGAACACTCTCCTCCATACTACTACTGTACATACCAGGTCTGTAGTCAGGAACACTCTCCTCCATACAACTACTGTACATACCAGGTCTGTAGTCAGGAACACTCTCCTCCATACTACTACTGTACATACCTGGTCGGTAGTGGGGAGCACTCCTTGTCCAAACAAGTTATTGATGACAGCTATATACATGGACTTTCTTACAACCTCATGGAGGTTACAGGGACCTTGACAAAGAAACAAACAGAGAGTCTCACATGCATTTCTATTCATGTATTAATCAAATGTAAAAAGATCTTTGCTTTGAGGAAAAAAGAAATTGTGGAATTAAGTTTTAATATTTCATATGAAATGCAACAAAAGCAACAATTACAACTAAAGAAGTTCTAGATGGCAAAATCACCTTCTGGTCAGCCATGTGAATTTGTTGTTTCATATATTTTCATTGAATCAGCATACTGACACAGAAATGGTATGTACTCCAACTGTCACACAAGCATGTATATTTTGGTTATGTTGTATTTATACATACTAAGTGTATAGTTTATTTTAATGAATTGTATTTTGTAACTTGTATTTCGATCATCATTAATAGCCGTGGTAAGTAACCTTAATAGGTAATGCTGGGCTGAAATGCCTCAGGGGTACACATGTACAGAGTGAACTGTTTACGGTGATAGTCATGGTTTATTAGTCCTGTGTTCCTGATAGGCATTTTAAGAGCATGTGAAACAGGTACAGAAGACAGACGGTGGTAAGTTTACTTTCACTCTTTCTCTATTCTGTTTTAGTTGGTATTATTGTATTTTACTGGGTTATTTTCGGGTCAAATAATCTAGGTATCTGTGCACTCCAGTCAGCTTTGACATTTGTTTATCGTTTAGGTAGGAATAAGTTGTATTTACCTGTTATTTTCATGCTAGATTTCATATATTGTGTAGGTAGTATCATATATTGACTATATGAATATACTTGATGGTTGGTTATGAAATTGTCTGGTTTGCATCATGAGTTTAACTTATAAATCTATTGAAGCCCAGGTCTATTTTGACAATGCTGAGTGTAGTGTGTACATGCTCGTGTGGAAAACGTATGGAAGCCATGTTAAGAATTTTGGCCTATTACAAAATAGATCTCCATTTCTACCAGGGTAAATCTTATAAATTTAAAACTATAATTGATAGCATTTCCTGTATGCTGCATTTTAGGGCTCACATTTATACTAAATATGTTACTATATTTTATTACTAATGACTCCATTCCTTCATTCACTAGTTTGAAGTTCAAATGATGTGAAATTTATATCAAATTAAAATTTGAAGGTTTTTTTATCTGATAAATGTTGTTATTGTATAGGTTTAATGGTAAATAAGAGCACACGGGTACTTGATAGACAGTAAACCTGACATTTACAGTGGACTGGGGAACCCCTACCTGGGGAATTCTCGCCTTTTTGCACCTAAAAACCTACGTCATTCTATTTTCAGTAGGAGTGAATATTTTTAATTTTCCTAATCTCAAGACCCTAATCTTTAATCTCGTTTACAGAACGTACCAATTTCATATGTTATTTCCTCAAGAAAACAGCCACAAACCTAAGAAACACATTTTCTTCAAGGGCTTGGTTCAGGTGAAACACCAGCTGATTGGCTGATTTAGTTGTGTGAGTCTTTTAACAGAAAAACAATCTTCTTTGATCTAACTTTACCTTTCACAGACAAAACTGCATTAATCTCCTTGTCAAACTCATGACAAAGATCGTCATGGAAATACATAAGCCTAGAAGATGCAAGTCTACCCTTCACCATGTCATGGATCTTCGTGTGGAACTGGAAAAAAGACTTCTCACTGACTGAGGCTGAAATGAAATGACAGCCTAGTGTTATCTCCCCTTATCTATGTAATACGCCATGTAATGAAATGAATTATTCCTGGTGCTTGGTTTTTTGGACATTACCATAAAAATTATACAAATATAAAGCACTTATTTCAATATGTGGAATATAAAAATTATTTCAAATTCTATATATTTATAATGTCTGTAAATTATGTTCTTCAAGATTTTCCTAGAATCCTTATTTTTTTTTTGCACATATTACAATTGAATTATCATAAAGAAAAGGTAATTATAATATTTAAAATGACACATTCGGTTCTATGCCATGGGACTTTAATTATTTACTACCTTCAAGGAAAGATGAACTGTCCTTGATAAATCATTAAATATGTAAAGTATAGAAATTAGTAATAAATGAGTAGTCCACGCCATGTTACCCATCACACATTTTGTCAGGGATCACCATGGCTTCAGATTTTACTATGGAGGAAACTGCGGGATCATTTTCCCAGCGCGCTGCAAGACCAATATTAATTAATTAAAGGGAGATAATTTGTTTACATGAGTTATGTCCCTTTTCATTTTTAGGGAGATGATTTGTTGTGCAGTAGTTATTAAAATCCTCTTAGAAATTGTTTTCAGAAATAATGATAAACTATTTTAATCATGGTAATATGAATTTATTTATTCAATATGTAAGAAAAATAAATACAGCAATCAGCATTTACCAATCTCTGACTCATCCATATTTGTACATCCTTAAATTAATACATTGCTCGTTCTTCATTCTCTTTACCAACTCAGACTTTCTCAAACTCATGGTCTCTCTCTATCTCTCTTTCAGATTACTAATTAAATGTTACTGATACACTTCCAAAGCTCAAATTTCTTAAAATAATAAGCACTATATCACACTAAACACAATAGCAATATGTAATGTCACAGCACTAATATAATATGATTTCCAATGTCACAATTGTCAGTCATTTTCACACACAAATTGTCCATTTTCTTACAGCACAACTTCACACTTAATTGTCATCAGGATCAAACAATGCGACGATAGTGATATTTCTTTTTCTGATCTCTGTCCATAAGTCTGCTAAGTCTTGTAAGCAGACTGCTTATAAAACATGCCTACAAATCAAATGAAACATTCAAAGTTAATAAAAATAAATTAATAAAATGTTTAAACATGAAACTTTCACTCTAGATAAATACTTTCACCTAATCACTGAAAATATTGAAAAAGAATTAATTTTAATTTTTGGTTTTGTGATTAAACAAAGTCAGTATATATTAGTCACTAATGTGAAATTTGGAAATAATACATTTTTTTCAAATATCAACTAGACATCTTTTAAGTTTTTTTTTATATTAAATATACGCCTATAAATCAGTCATACAAACTAGCCAATAACATTTAAAAAAAATGATTTAAAAAAATTATATTTTATTATGACATGTAAGAGATTTATATCATACAAAATACATTTTAGTTACCATTTGACACCTAAATAACTTACCTTCATCTTCGTCGTACTTTAGCCATGAATATTTTTCTTCATTCAGTCGGTAAAAATGACGATCCGTGTTTTGACTTTGTCGGTGAACAGAAAGGGCTAAGCCTTCTATCGTTTCGGCGAATTCTCGAAAAATGATTCAATACACTGCTGCTTTAGTTGCCGCTTCATGATTACAGAATAAAATTATCATCAACGGTCTTTTTGTTCTACAGTCCATGTTAACAGTTACTTTCGTTTTGCAAACGCAACATCCATGTCACGTGTGTTACAAAGTAATCGGGGTCATATATGCGTTTGACTTTAATTGTCGAAGTCATTTAAGCCTTTATTCGACACAGATCAACCGCTGTCAAAACACAAACACGCGGACCGCGGTCTGATCAATTAATATTGGTATGATTGATATAATTACATCGGTTAATTCGTCGGGGTATTGGACGTCAGGGTCATTGAATGAAGTGTCAAAAGTCTCCCTGGCGTGTGAACAGGTAATTAACTGGCCTCAAGCTCTTACCTGTGCAGTCAGTAAAACACTACACAGTCGGCGGTATCTGGGGCTCACCACGGGTTAACAGAGTTTTGAATACGAAGATCGGCGGGGCAGATTTTTTTTACTATGGCGCTACATGATTTTACTATGGCGGGTAGACATTTTACTATGTATTCATATATACAGTTAACAAAATTGCATGACATGATTGTCGGTTCTGATCAAATATGGAAAGAGACATTTCTAGCTGCCAACAAGACTGCTTCACATCAAAGTATACTTTTTCCTATTCTCATAAAGTCCTTTCAAGCTTTGGAATCTTATTACTCTTGCTTGAAATCCAAGAAACAACAATACCTGGAGGATTATAATAATATATGTATATCAAATGTCCACTACCATAGGTTTTACATTAATTTTATCAAAACTTTTATTTTCTTTTAATGAATTTTAAAAGATAAAAAAAAAAAAAAAAAAAACATGAAAAAGTATTATTTTAATTTCATTTAAAAGTGTGCCTAATCAATCCCCGACCCTCAGCTTATTCTACCAACTGAGCTAAAGGGGAAATCCTACTAGCAGGAAGTTAGAAGGTGACTGTATTGAGATGTACAGTATTTACAATTGAAACCTGCCCTCCACACCTGTATATTAAATATATTTACCAATATTCTGTACTGGATCCTGCACTGCTTTCTGAAAATCTACATTTGCTGACTGAAAAAAGTGGTGAAAATCATCTGCATCAGTGAGAAAGGTGAGTCGTTCTCCTGCCACATACAGGGTATAAATAGCTCCCATCTACAATAAAATTGGTGACGCAATGCATGCATATTAGTAATATGTAATATATCAATAATAGATATATATATGATGCATACTACAGTGAGCACAAGTTATAATTACGTTGTCTTCACAATTTCCTATTCATTAACATTAATGTTACAGGAAAGATATAACATTTAATGATTTCTGCTCTACACAGCACAGATTTTGTACAAAACCAGGTGTGCTCAAAAATCCTTAAATGTTATGGCGTTGGTAAATTTTATAAAAGATTATTACACAGTCCAAAAGTACATTGTTCAGGGTCAAGGGTGAACAGTGCCTCAATGTTTTTAATAATGAATGGAAAAAATAGTTAAAACTTGTTGAACTTACCTGATCGAAAATGTTGAGAAAAAAAACAACAAAATAAATCTACCTTTGTATATAATAAACCGAAAGTCTGACCTCCTCTCACCTTCATATCCCCATCTCTTCCCTATCTTTTCCATCTGGCATCACCTTCAACCCCCCCCCCCCCCCCCCCCCCCCCCCCTTTTCTCTTCCTTTCTCTGTAGCTCTTTTTATATGTGTTTTGTTTTTGTTCTGCTGTTCTTTGTGTTTTGTCCGATTCTATATGTCTTCATGTGTGCGAGTGTGAATGTAAGGTATGTGGGTTAATTGGATCTAATGAGAAAATGAGAAAATGAAGAAAATTGTGAGTGAGTAATTATATAAATGTACTTGTGAAATGTAACATGTTGTTGTTTATCATGCAAAATTAAAAAAAAAAGAAATATAAAAAAAAAATTTATACATGTAGGCCTAGTATAACGCTTGTACAATGTATATTGAGTGCAAATGTATGGCAAGATATCTGTGCACATACATACAATCCAAATCACCTCCTAATATATATGTAGATATACATTTACTAGTAAAATGAGATCTTCAATACATTGTACAAACGTCAAGTTGCATGCAACATAGAGTCTACATGTAGCTCACCTTTCGCCTCATTTTATCAATAAAAGCAAGTGGTTCAACACCAAACTCAAACGCACATCCGATCCATGGTACCCAACCTTGTCTTAGAGGTGGGAAGTTGCTTTGATATCGAGGTTTGGAAAATCTGTAAATAGTATAGAGTAAAATCACGATTATACCCGTCAGTAACATGCTAGGTGGTGAAAATGAAACCAGACTTTGAGCATCCATGTTGTTCGTGAGTACTCGGGCGTAACCCGTGCACACTATAAACAATGCTAAGGTGTTCCGCAAATACCTAACAATGACCTTCACCTTCTTAATAACATGTCTTGGCGAAACGGGATCTGACAGATCAGTCGAGGTTAGGGACAGCACAGGAGAGAGTGATTTGTCAAAGCCAGCAAGATGTCATTTAAAACGTTGCCTTTACTGTTTATTAACCTTGGCGGGGAAATGATTTATATATTAGATCAACGATTGCGAGCTCAGAATATAGCAGATGAAAAGGCGAAGAAAGGTAAGTCGTTTATTTGAACAGTTCAGTTACTGTTAGAATACAAAAATCAGCATGCCACTGAAGTTCTGAACTTCACACTTCAGTTTATGGAATAGTGGTGAAGGAAGGACCAGAGACAGTACAGTCATGATAGTTACCGCGGTCTTCGTAAGGACATGACTAGTCCTAGTTTCCTCTGGTGCTGACACCATGAGACTTGAACTGTTAGACGTATTCATCTTAATTACAGGTACACATGCATATGTAGTCCGAATTTTCTGACGATCTATACGTCAGAACTTCTTACATACCGAAAATGAGCAATTTTTCCGACCCACCATCAGGTCGGCGTTTTTGAACAACGTTTACTCCATTTTCCCTCACAGGTCAGCTTGAAAGGCGATATTAACATCAGAACCCTTCAGATTAATGCATATGATGTGCAGTGTATTGGAATTAGCGTCCTTCACATGATAAGTATCTCCAATTCCCAATTCCAAAATTCATTTTAGATGTATCTTGTATATTCATATATTAATTATTAGTTTGTAAATAGGAAATGAGAATTCATAGTCCTGTGAAATCTGACTTTACCAACACACTAGTGGCCAATGCAAGTTAAATGTGTTGGATGTGATAGTGTATCAATTAAGTCAGTGCATGGGTCAACACTTGATATGGCTGATGAAAATAAAACAATACAATAAGTAAACTATGTAATTTCATAAACTAAGTAATTATAGTCAGAACTGTCAGTCAATGAGCTTGACCTAATAATTGTCAAGGAAAACTTGACTTTGCATTGACTGGGATTTTAGAATCCTTTGTAAACTTTATCTGGTATCTATTTTACAACTAATGAGAAACTAATTATTTTAGAACACTTATTTTAGTCATGGTTTTAAGATTTTCTACTGCCACTGGCATCACGGTGACATTTTTTTTCTAACATGTGTTTATAAGTTAATCGTGTATGATAAGTCAAAGTCACATATCTGATATGTCATCTTACACAGTCTCATCATGACTTCCATTTTCTCAGCAAAAAGTGTTTGTTCCCATTCATTGTCATATAAATCCGACAATATTTGTCTTTTTGCTATTACTTAAATCACAAAAATCAACTTAATCAGTGAACTATGATTGAGCGGTATTATCAGAACAAGTAGCAAATGAATAGGTTGACAATAAGACAATGAGAAAATAGTGTAGTACATTGTATTTCTGTATCAAGAATTCATGTTGAATTCGATGGAAGACAGGATCCAGATAAGAAAATGTCTATAGACACAGTCACACTGGTTCTGGATGATATGATTGGATGTTACTGTGGTAGATAAAGTCAGGTTTCACTGCATTTGCCAAACACTGGCATAATTTATTTTGAATTCAGAAAGAGGACAGATTCTTTTTAAATTAACATATACCTGCAGGTACATGTATAATATTTATCCTGCAATAAACCCAGGGGTAAATACACATGAAACCCCTCAAAATTCAGGGACAGGCTATTAGAGCACAATGATGAATTTACATTATTCGTAAATGGTAATTGGTTTATATTTGAATTCGAATGAGCCTATAACGTTAGGCATCGGCATATTTCTGGATAGATGTGGTAAAGCAATTTCCCTCCAACTTTTAAAAGACAATCAACTTCAGTCAGTTTCAGTAATTAAGTAGTTCATAAGAATTAACACTTAATGTATGATCACTTTGATACCGCTGCAGTAATGTATAGAGCCTTACCAAAAGATATTTGTCTCTGGAAGGCTACAAATGGGTATTATGTCTAATAATTGGGTAGAATCAAAAGTATTTAATTCATAAAGAAAACATTCATACAGCTACATATGTTTGCTGAATTTTTGAATACTTACCATTCAATTGAATTTAATTACTATGAAATCATCCAAAGTAATGAGATCCATATAATCAGTAACCTGAACAGATAAATGACAGCCATGGTGATTTGTGTTTTGATTTAGTGGAATTGGCAGAAACGAGAACATAGCAAGTTGAGCTGAAGGTTTAATAATGATGATGGGTATTTTTTAAAAGCATGCATCTACTTTTTGGGTTTTGGAAATTTGAAATTGCCTTATGTACATACATTCCAAAACTCAGCGTCTGTGGTTCGCAGGTTGTGGAGCTCAATTACAGTCTATGTGATCTATTTTTTACTCTGACGGTCAGAACAAAGGAGACAGGGTAAGAATTATTAGTTCCCTGCCAGTGAAACCTGGGGACTGTAGGTAACTACATGTACTGACTTTCTCCCTGTCTGTCAGTCTGTCTACTCATTTTCCCACACTTTTCTCATGCCATGCTTCAAGGTATGTTGGTGAAAGTTGGTAACTTCAGTATGAGTAGCTACAGATCAAGTTCTAGTTTCAGGGTTTTTGGGTTAAGGTCAAAGTCACTGTTACTATTTTTAGCAGCGGCTGTAGGGGACATGTATTGCTTTACATGTAGCAATACCCAGCATGCTTTTTCATACTCACTTTGACAATGGTGATGCATCATGTTTTATCAGTTGTTTTTCAATGAACAGAAAGCAAATGATGTTGATGGCCTGTTATTTCTTTCCGTTTCAGTTTTACATGACATCATTGCAACAATGTATCACAAAAGGTTCATGGAGGAACTGTTTAAGCCCCAGCCCCTTTATTCCAAGAAGGCAATGAGGACAGTGTTTGACAGACTGGCCCATGCATCAATCATGAGGCTAAATGCTGCAAGTATGGACAAGGTAAGCAGAATATTGATAAAATATATATTGATAACATACATTATTGTATAGTTAGATTATCCATTCATCTTTTTATGAAGAATTATCTCAAAAACCAGGCAACATTTTAATCTGAAATTTCATGCATATTTATATGTACTTCACATTTCATTTTTCTCAATAATTATGTTAAAAGTGCTTGTGGCCTAAATGCTTTGATGTTTATTGGTATCTGGATTATTATGTGACTGAAGATTATTGATTTAAATCATTGATGTTCATTTGGAAGCATGCTCAAGCCTTAGATATTACAAATATTCCTCATTTTATGGTTTTGATATCAGGAGAATCATATTTGATAGATACAATATTAATTATCAGATGGACAATGTATTTTCTTTAAGTTTTATTACCCTCAATCACACTGCGTCCATGGTCTGTGGTCCTTGGTCCGTGGTGACTGTGGTCCGTCTGTGGTCCATTTGTCGTTCTTCATCCGTCTATTGTCCTTCATCTGTCTGTTGTCAATCCATCTGTAAACAATCCTTGTTATCGCTATTTCTTGAAAAGTACTGTAGGGATATTCCTCAAACCTCATGTTTTCCTTGGTCACTATTTTTGCCTAATCAATTTAGATTTTTGATCAAAAATCCGATATGGCCTACAGGCGACCATGTTTGATTTTGAGAATTGAAGTTTTTATTGCTCTTTCTTGAAAAATATTGGAGGGACATCTATCAAACTTCATGTGTAAGTTCCCCTTGGTTCCTAGTTGTGCCAATTCAATTTTGTTTTTTGATCAGAAAAAGAAAATGTCCGACAGGTGGCCATCTTGGATTTTGAGAATGTGCTGGATGGATATTCATCAAACATCATGTGCAGGTTTCCCTTGGTACCTAGTTGTGCCAATTCAATTTTGATTTTTGATCAGAAAAAGAAAATGTCCAACAGGCAGCCAACTTGAGAACCAAAGATTGTTATCGCTATTTCTTGAAAAGAATTTGGAGGATATTCCAAAAATTTCATGGGCAGGTTCCCCTTGGTACCTAGTTGTGCCATTTCAATTTAAGTTTTTGATCAGAAAAACAATATGGCTAGTTGTACCATTTCAATTTAGGTTTTTTATCAGAAAACAAAATGGCTGACCGGTGGCCATCTTGGATTTTGAAAATTAAACCTATTTCTTGAAAAGTACTGGAGGGATGTTCCTCAGACTTCATGTAGTGAGGTTCCCCTTGGTACCTATAAAGTTGAGCCAATTTAAATTAGATTTTTGGATCAGAAAATCAAAATATATGACAGGCCGTCATCTTGGATTTTGAGAATTGAAGTTTGTCATCACTTTATTCTTAAAAGAACTGAAGGGATGTTTTTCAAACTTCGTATGTAGGTTCAACTTGTTCTTATTATCAAATCATTAAGAGGATAAGAGGAAAAGATGAAAGAAGGAAAAAAAGTAGAGAGAATATCAGTGTGACATAAAACCGATAAAGATCATTCAATGGTGGGCTCCAAGATCCCTCTGGAATCTCTTGTTTTTATTCAATTTTAATTGTGAAAAAAGTGTTGCTGATCATGATATTACAAGTTGTAAGACAGCAGCAGACTTTGCTACCGAATATAAACACTGGTATTAAAAATACCATTGTGTTGTACCCTATTGTTATACATATTGGAGTGGGTCTAGCGGAATAGTGACTTCCTGTGTAGAGTATAGTAACATATTGGAGTGGGTCTAGTGGAACATGCAGTGACTCCTGTGTAGAATTAATACAGTAACATATTGGAGTGGGTCTTGTGAAACAGTGACTCATTCCTGTGTTAATACAGTAACATATTGGAGTGGGTCTTGTGGAACAGTGACTCCCTGTGTTAATACAGTAACATATTGGAGTGGGTCTAGTGGAACAGTAACTCCCTGTGTTAATACAGTAACATATTGGAGTGTGTCTAGTGGAACAGTAACTCCCTGTGTTAATACAGTAACATATTGGAGTGGGTCTAGTGGAACAGTGACTTCCTGTGTTAACACAGTAACATATTGGAGTGGGTCTTGTGGAACAATGACTCCGGTGTTAATACAGTAACATATTGGTGTGGGTCTAGTGGAACAGTGACATCCTGTGTTAGTACAGTAACATATTGGAGTGGGTCTAGAGAACAGTGACTTCCTGTGTTAATACAGTAACATATTGGTGTGGGTCTAGTGGAACAGTGACATCCTGTGTTGATACAGTAACATATTGGAGTGGGTCTAGTGGAACAGTGACTCCCTGTGTTAATACAGTAACATATTGGAGTGGGTCTAGTGGAACAGTGACTCCCTGTGTTAATACAGTAACATATTGGAGTGGGTCTAGAGAACAGTGACTCCCTGTGTTAATACAGTAACATATTGGAGTGGGTCTAGTGGAACAGTGACTCCCTGTGTTAATACAGTAACATATTGGAGTGGGTCTAGAAAACAGTGACTCCCTGTGTTAATACAGTAACATATTGGAGTGGGTCTAATGGAACAGTGACGTCCTGTGTAGAGTTAATACAATAACATATTGGAGTGGGTCTAGTGGAACAGTGACTTCCTGTGTTAATACAGTAACATATTGGTGTGGGTCTAATGGAACAGTGACGTCCTGTGTAGAGTTAATACAATAACATATTGGAGTGGGTCTAGTGGAACAGTGACTCCCTGTGTTAATACAATAACATATTGGAGTGGGTCTAATGGAACAGTGACTCCCTGTGTAGAGTTAATACAGAAACATATTGGAGTGGGTCTAGTGGAACAGTGACTCCCTGTGTTAATACAGTAACATTTTGGAGTGGGTCTAGTGGAACAGTGACTCCCTGTGTTAATACAGTAACATATTGGAGTGGGTCTAATGGAACAGTGACGTCCTGTGTAGAGTTAATACAGTAACATATTGGAGTGGGTCTAGTGGAACAGTGACTCCCTGTGTAGAGTTAATACAGTAACATATTGGAGTGGGTCTAGTGGAACAGTGACTTCCTGTGTTAATACAGTAACATATTGGTGTGGGTCTAATGGAACAGTGACTCCCTGTGTTAATACAGTAACATTTTGGAGTGGGTCTAGAGAACAGTGACTCCCTGTGTTAATACAGTAACATTGGTGTGGGTCTAGTGGAACAGTGACTCCCTGTGTAGAGTTAATACAGTAACATATTGGAGTGGGTCTTGTGAAACAGTGACTCCTGTTTAGAATTAATACAGTAACATATTGGTGTGGGTCTTGTGGAACAGTGACTCATTCCTGTGTTAATATAGTAACATATTGGAGTGGGTCTAGTGGAGCAGTAACTCCCTGTGTTAATACAGTAACATATTGGAGTGGGTCTTGTGGAACAGTGACTTCCTGTGTAGAGTTAACACAGTAACATATTGGAGCGGGTCTAGTGGAACAGTGACTTCCTGTGTTAATACAGTAACATATTGGTGTGGGTCTAGAGAACAGTGACTCCCTGTGTTAACACAGTAACATATTGGAGTGGGTCTAGTGAAACAGTAACTCCCTGTGTTAATACAGTAACATATTGGAGTGGGTCTAGTGGAACAGTGACTCCCTGTGTTAATACAGTAACATATTGGTGTGGGTCTAGTGGAACAGTGACTCCCTGTGTTAATACAGTAACATATTGGTGTGGGTCTAGTGGAACAGTAACTCATCCCTGTGTTAATACAGTAACATATTGGTGTGGGTCTAGAGAACAGTGACTCCCTGTGTTAATACAGTAACATATTGGAGTGGGTCTAGTGGAACAGTGACTCCCTGTGTTAATACAGTAACATATTGGAGTGGGTCTTGTGGAACAGTGACTCCCTGTGTTAATACAGTAACATATTGGAGTGGGTCTTGTGGAACAGTGACTCATTCCTGTGTTAATATAGTAACATATTGGAGTGGGTCTAGTGGAGCAGTAACTCCCTGTGTTAATACAGTAACATATTGGAGTGGGTCTTGTGGAACAGTGACTTCCTGTGTAGAGTTAATACAGTAACATATTGGAGTGGGTCTAGTGGAACAGTGACTTCCTGTGTTAACACAGTAACATATTGGAGTTGGTCTAATTAAGGGGGACAATGACTTCTAATTATGAGTTAAAACAGTAACATTTCAATGGGTCTAGTTTAGCTGGATCATGGGCTTCTCATCAATACAGACTTAATTAACAAGTCATGATGATGCTTGTATACATATTATTGGATGATTGTTCTTGATTAAGCTGCAAAGGATTTACAGTAATGGAAAGTGCTAGATTAAAAATACACTAGAGGATACCCCTAGGACAAATGACAGTTTTTTTAACTGCTGTATAGGGGTTGATGGAAAACAAAAATCAATAGGAACTATAAGTCAGCAGGTTAATCAGTGATATCTCCTTTATACAATACCATTGTACATGTCAATAATGATGGTTGTCTCATGGGATTAGTCTGGTTGTTGAACTCTATATCACACTCTCAGGTACTGGAGATCAAAACAAACACTGGAGTCTCAGGTGTAAGACCACATTATATACAGGTATTAATGTGTAAGTCATACATCCTCGAGTAGACCACAGAATATAGTAAGATATTATAACTGTACAGAAAATGTAGTACAGGTTTTTTTTAGCTCACCTGGTCCAAGGATCAAGGTGAGCTTATGCCATTCCGTGGCGTCAGGCGTCCGTCCGTCCGTCAACATAATTGACTTCTTCTTCTGAACCGCTGATCAGAATTTAACCAAATTTGTTAGGAAGCATCCCTAGGTGGGTGGGATTCGAATTTATACATATTATGTGGCTGACCCCCCAGCAGCCCGAGGGGCAGGGCCAAAAGGGGCCCATTTGGCAATATTGATATAAATGACTTCTTCTCTGGACCTACACAATGTATGACATTGATATTTCAGTGGTAGCATCCCTATGTGACTGGGATTCAAATTTATACAAATGATAGGGCTGACCTGCCAGGGGCCTGAGGGGCGGGGCTAAAGGGGGTCATTTTGGCAATATTGATATTAACGACTTCTTCTCTGGACCTAAGCAATGTATGACATTGATATTTCAGCAGTAACATCCCTAGGTGGGTGGGATTCAAATGTATACATATGATAGGGCTGACCCCCCAGGGGCCAGAGGGGCGGGGCCAAAAGGGGTCCATCTGGCAATATTGATATTAACGTCTTCTTCTCTGGACCTACGCAATGTTTATTTACATTGATATTTCAGTGGTAACATCTCTAGTTGGCTGGGATTTAAATTTACACAAATGATGGGCTGATCCCCCCTGTGGCCTCAAGGGCGGGGGAAAAGGGATCAATTTTACTAATATTGCTATATTGCTGATGTAAAAATAAGCCCAGAGGTCTTTCCCCACCCCCAACAGAATTTATAAGTTTCTTTAAAACACATTCATGTTGAGTCTTGACTTCGTTTCTATGTTATCTCTTTGAAGCAGTTGAGATCCCGACCCCATAATCATACATATACAATGTAGCATTGTTATGTATTTTTGCATTATTAATCACTAAATAAAAACATTTGTCTATGGAATTTTACTTTAGTAAATGTGAATATTGGTTGAAATAACTGCAGCATCAGGCCATTTCTAATTTTCCAAGATACATGTATCAGAAAAACCTAATTTGAATCCATCAGTATACACGTAGTTGTGTTTAGATTACTGAAGTTACAATGGACTGTTGCTTTGTCAATAAAACATGACCTTATTATAAGGTCATTCATTAATAACCATACATTTTGCATCAAAGTATAAAAAACCGATAATGAACTAAACTATTGCAAACATTCTAATGTTTTTATCAATTTTGTACTTTTTTCAGCTGTATGACTTGATGACAATGGCATTCAAATTTCAAGTGTCACTGAGTTTGCGCCCCAAAGATATAATCCTTACCACACTTAACCACATAGATGCAATAAAGAGCCTGCTGGATGGTGCTCCTCATGTACAGCAACAGGTCGACCATGTGTACCGACTTCTCATTGAGGTAAGAATCGCCACACCTGAATCATCACACTACTACACACATCTCATCCTAAATCTTCTCCCATTTCACTCTCACCCCATCTCACCAATACATCTCATCCTAAATCTTCTCCCATTTCACTCTCACCCCATCTCACCAATACATCTCATCCTAAATCTTCTCCCATTTCCCTCTCACCCCATCTCACCAATACATCTCATCCTAAATCTTCTCCCATTTCACTCTCACCCCATCCCACTGAAATATTAATCTCATCCTAAATCTTCCCCAATTTTACTCTCAACCCATCCCACAAATATATCTCATCCTAAATCTCTCTTTTGACTCTCATCCCATGCTACCAATAAACATCTGATCATAGATTTTTTCAGAATCGACTCCTACCCTAGCACATCACTGTACATCTGTACTGGAGGAGGTTGATCCTATTGTGGTGTCATATTATTGTTGAAGCCCTATCTATATATCTGAAATGTTAGATTATAAATAATCATATTTAAATGGTCCAATTATAGATTTCCCAGGGTATGAACATTTCAGATGAGAAAGCACTTATATTTCATTATAATCTGATTAAATATTAAATCCTTTCATCTGAATACCTGCAGTACAGACATAGGCCCTAACCATAACTTTACAGCTAGGATTAAATGCTATTGATAGGAGTTTAGGAAAAGGTTTAGGTGTCTGTTACAAATCTGCACCTATGGAGAGGGCACCGACATATGTATATTTATTAAGATAATAATAGGTATATGTATACTTTATAGAATACCAATGAAAACCACTTGGTACACAAACAAGTACATGTATACATGTACTTGTAGGTAGTTGGTAATATAATATAAGTTACACATTCATGTATACAATGTAGGTGGTCGGCTGTAAGGTACACATACATGTATACAATGTAGGTGGTGGGGTGTAAGGTACACATACATGTATACAATGTAGGTGAACGGTTGTAAGGTACACACACATGTATACAATGTAGGTGGTGGGGTGTAAGGTACACATACATGTATACAATGTAGGTGGTGGGATGTAAGGTACACATACATGTATACAATGTAGGTGGTGGGATGTAAGGTACACATACATGTATACAATGTAGGTGGTGGGATGTAAGGTACACATACATGTATACAATGTAGGTGGTCGGGTGTAAGGTACACATACATGTATACAATGTAGGTGGTCGGGTGTAAGGTACACATACATGTATACAATGTAGGTGGTGGGGTGTAAGGTATACATACATGTATACAATGTAGGTGGTCAGATGTAAGGTACACATACATGTATACAATGTAGGTGGTGGGATGTAAGGTACACATACATGTATACACAATGTAGGTGGTGGGGTGTAAGGTACACATACATGTATACAATGTAGGTGGTGGGATGTAAGGTACACATACATGTATACAATGTAGGTGGTGGGATGTAAGGTACACATACATGTATACAATGTAGCTGGTGGGATGTAAGGTACATACATGTATACAATGTAGGTGGTCGGATGTAAGGTACACATACATGTATACAATGTAGGTGGTGGGGTGTAAGGTATACATACATGTATACAATGTAGGTGGTCGGATGTAAGGTACACATATATGTATACAATGTAGGTGGTGGGATGTAAGGTACACATACATGTATACAATGTAGGTGGTGAGATGTAAGGTACACATACATGTGTACAATGTAGGTGGTCGGGTGTAAGGTACACATACATGTATACAATGTAGGTGGTGAGATGTAAGGTACACATACATGTATACAATGTAGGTGGTGGGATGTAAGGTACACATACATGTATACAATGTAGGTGGTGAGATGTAAGGTACACATACATGTATACAATGTAGGTGGTGGGATGTAGGGTACACATACATGTATACAATGTAGGTGGTGGGATGTAAGGTACACATACATGTATACAATGTAGGTGGTGAGATGTAAGGTACACATACATGTATACAATGTAGGTGAACGGTTGTAAGGTACACATACATGTATACAATGTAGGTGGTGAGATGTAAGGTACACATACATGTATACAATGTAGGTGGTGGGATGTAAGGTACAAATACATGTATACAATGTAGCTGGTGGGATGTAAGGTACACATACATGTATACAATGTAGGTGGTGAGATGTAAGGTACACATACATGTGTACAATGTAGGTGGTCGGGTGTAAGGTACACATACATGTATACAATGTAGGTGGTGGGATGTAAGGTACACATACATGTATACAATGTAGGTGGTGGGATGTAAGGTACACATACATGTATACAATGTAGGTGGTGAGATGTAAGGTACACATACATGTATACAATGTAGGTGGTGGGATGTAAGGTACACATACATGTATACAATGTAGGTGGTGGGATGTAAGGTACACATACATGTATACAATGTAGGTGGTGGGATGTAAGGTACACATACATGTATACAATGTAGGTGGTCGGGTGTAAGGTACACATACATGTATACAATGTAGGTGGTGGGGTGTAAGTTACCGATACATGTATACAATGTAGGTAGTTGGGTGTAAGGTACACATACATGTATACAATGTAGGTGGTGGGGTGTAAGGTACACATACATGTATACAATGTAGGTGGTGGGGTGTAAGGTATACATACATGTATACAATGTAGGTGGTGGGATGTAAGGTACACATACATGTATACAATGTAGGTGGCGGGGTGTAAGGTACACATACATGTATACAATGTAGGTGGTGGGGTGTAAGGTATACATACATGTATACAATGTAAGTGGTCAGATGTAAGGTACACATACATGTATACAATGTAGGTGGTGGGATGTAAGGTACACATACATGTATACAATGTAGGTGGTCGGGTGTAAGGTACACATACATGTATACAATGTAAGTGGTCGGGTGTAAGGTACACATACATGTATACAATGTAGGTGGTGGGGTGTAAGGTACACATACATGTATACAATGTAGGTGGTGAGATGTAAGGTACACATACATGTATACAATGTAGGTGGTGGGATGTAAGGTACACATACATGTATACAATGTAGGTGGTCGGCTGTAAGGTACACATACATGTATACAATGTAGGTGGTGAGATGTAAGGTACACATACATGTATACAATGTAGGTGGTGGGATGTAAGGTACACATACATGTATACAATGTAGGTGGTCGGGTGTAAGGTACACATACATGTATACAATGTAGGTGGTGGGGTGTAAGGTACCCATACATGTATACAATGTAGGTGGTGGGGTGTAAGGTACACATACATGTATACAATGTAGGTGGTGGGATGTAAGGTACACATACATGTATACAATGTAAGTGGTGGGATATAAGGTACACATACATGTATACAATGTAGGTGGTGGGGTGTAAGGTACACATACATGTATACAATGTAGGTGGTCGGGTGTAAGGTACCCATACATGTATACAATGTAGGTGGTGGGATGTAAGGTACACATACATGTATACAATGTAGGTGGTGGGATGTAAGGTACACATACATGTATACAATGTAGGTGGTGGGATGTAAGGTACACATACATGTATACAATGTAGGTGGTGGGGTGTAAGGTACACATACATGTATACAATATAGGTGGTGGGGTGTAAGGTACCCATACATGTATACAATGTAGGTGGTGGGGTGTAAGGTATACATACATGTATACAATGTAGGTGGTGGGATGTAAGGTACACATACATGTATACAATGTAGGTGGTGAGATGTAAGGTACACATACATGTATACAATGTAGGTGGTGAGATGTAAGGTACACATACATGTATACAATGTAGGTGGTGGGATGTAAGGTACACATACATGTATACAAGGTAGGTGGTGGGATATAAGGTACACATACATGTATACAATGTAGGTGGTGGGATGTAAGGTACACATACATGTATACAATGTAGGTGGTCGGGTGTAAGGTACACATACATGTATACAATGTAGGTGGTCGGATGTAAGGTACACATATATGTATACAATGTAGGTGGTGGGATGTAAGGTACACATACATGTATACAATGTAGGTGGTGGGATGTAAGGTACACATACATGTATACAATGTAGGTGGTAGGCTACATGTAAACTCTGACATTTTTTAGTGTGTGACTGATGAGTTATATTTCACTTTATATTTCAGACGTTTGGATCTCTTTCACCTGGGGAATTCCAACTTATACGACAAACACTGTTAAACTTCTTTCAAGACATGCATATTAGAGTAAGCTGTTTTGTTATTACTAGTTTTTATCCTTAAAGAAATCTTGTATACCAGATAATTAATCAAAAGTCTTCTACATGTTTAGGAGATTGCCTATAACGCTATTGAATTTTCATGATTAAGCTGATTAATTTGTACAAATTGTAGCTTATTTTTGTTGTATCAATGTATAATTGTTCAAGAATTAATAAACAGATTTCAGTATTTATTGATGTATCAAAATAAACTCTGAATATGTTGTATACATATAAGATGAATTTAACTGCAACACTTAATGCAGTAACAAAATAGCTGTCTAACCAATTCCTAATATTAAATGCATCCTTGCTGCAAACAAGTCTATTGGCATTTTACCAAGTTTTGGAATTAATTTCACATTAACATTTGATGTAAGTTTTAAATGTGAAGAAATCAGATTCAAAAGGTCACAGAGTGTCTGTTTTATGTTCTAAATAGGTATCTATATTCTTAAAAGACAAAGTACAGAACAGCAATGGTAGATTTGTGTTACCAAAGAGTGGTACCTTACCCTGGGGAACAGATTCACCAGGTGTTATAAGGTGAGTATAAACTGGCAGTGTACAGAAAATGAAGTGTAAGAGGGTTAAAATGTTTTGCCTCTGTCAACTTGCTGAACTGAACCTTGAGATACAATGTACTAATTCAAGTCAACTTTCTGACCTGAGCCTTGAGATACTGACTCAAGTCAACTTTCTGACCTGAGCCTTGAGATACTGACTCAAGTCAACTTTCTGACCTGAGCCTTGAGATACTAACTCAAGTCAACTTTCTGACCTGAGCCTTGAGATACTCAGACTCAAGTCAACATTCTGACCTGAGCCTTGAGATACTGATTCAAGTCAACTTTCTGACCTGAGCCTTGAGATACTGATTCAAGTCTACTTTCTGACCTGAGCCTTGAGATACTGACTCAAGTCAACTTTCTGACCTGAGCCTTGATATACTGACTCAAGTCAACCTTTTGACCTGAGCCTTGATATACTGATTCAAGTCAACCTTTTGACTTGAGCCTTGAGATACTGACTCAAGTCAACCTTTTGACCTGAGCCTTGAAATACTGACTCAAGTCAACCTTTTGACCTGAGCCTTGATATACTGATTCAAGTCAACCTTTTGACCTGAGCCTTGAGATACTGACTCAAGTCAACTTTCTGACCTGAGCCTTGAGATACTGACTCAAGTCAACTTTCTGACCTGAGCCTTGAGATACTGACTAAAGTCAACTTTCTGACCTCAGCCTTGAGATACTCAGACTCAAGTCAACTTTCTGACCTCAGCCTTAAGATACTCAGACTAAAGTCAACTTTCTGACCTGAGCCTTGAGATACTCAGACTCAAGTCAACTTTCTGACCTGAGCCTTGAGATACTGACTCAAGTCAACTTTTTGACCTCAGCCTTGAGATACTGACTCAAGTCAACTTTCTGACCTGATCCTTGAGATACTCAGACTCAAGTCAACTTTCTGACCTGAGCCTTGAGATACTGACTCAAGTCAACTTTCTGACCTGAGCCTTGAGATACTGACTCAAGTCAACCTTTTGACATAAGTCTTGAGGTTGACATCATTATATTGTAACCTCATAGTTACACAATTTAGTTAACAGTTCATTGTAATCATTTATTCTTTGTTAATCACTTAAATGTCATCATTGTTATCATTAATTCAAGTTGTTTATTATTTAAACCTGTCATCATTGTAATAATTATATATATATATACTTTGTTAATTATTTAAACATGTCATCATTAAAAAAAATGTAATCATTAATTCTTTGTTAATTGTTTAAACACATCATCATTGTAATCATTAATTTGTGTCAATTATTTAAGCACATTGTTACTATATCAAAATTACTGGTATTGCAAATATCGTGATGTATTTAGGTACCTCGGATAGTCTAAGGTCACATTAGTGATCTCTAATATAGATGTTAATGGCTGTAGTAAGAAGCTCTATGAGGACATGAATAAGTAGGGCCTTGTCTATTACACTTAATATACTGCCATATTGATCTATGTTTACCTGGCTTGATCAAATGGATGACATAAGGACTTTCTTGTTACTGAGAATCAGGTTAATACAAAGACCGTAGAAAGAGCTTGGCTATTCTTATCTCCTCATACTGTCATCATTACAGAGGTTTGGTTTTGATGTTGGAATGGGTACATCTCTTTAGTACAACAGAATTAAATAATCAATAAAAACAGTATGTGTATAGAGTTCCTGAGGTAGGGTGAGCTTCATTGCTATGAACGGTATCTAACTGAAATCTGAAAGCAATGGCTATCCTACCGTAACGTACTGTTGGGTAACCAAACACAACAAATCACAGACTTTAATTCAATACAGATTGATGATATTAATCAGGAAAAGTTTTGCTACCATATTGGTGACAATACATCAAAGTTTCTAACAGAGATACGTTAACAGTACAAGTCCAGGCTGTTACTTACAACCAATTATTATAGAGCTGTACTACCATGTTAACAATGGGTTTTGGTTTGGTATTGATCTGATGACTAGTAGTTGTAAATGATAGAGGACCAGAATAGGTAATCAGGTATGGACAGAGTGTTTGTTTACCTGGAAGTATTGGATAACTGATGTATTCATGGATTAACAATGTAATTTAGTTATTGCACAGCATATTTTCATTCATGGCACTTTATTCTATTCATTCAGTGAAATGCTTATTGTGCAAACATAAAAACAATCATAATTCCCTATTGTTAAATATCAGCTATAATTCAATATCCAACACAATATACTACACAGAAGACACAGAAACAAACTCAATAAAATTTTGATATGTGTGGAATGAGGGAAGAATGTACCCAAACAACTCCCCCTGTAGTACGATCCATACAATAATGTCCATGGTACTCCCCCTGTAGTACTTTATGTCCATACAATATTGTCCATGGTACTCCTCCTGTAGTACTTTATGTCCATACAATAATGTCCATGGTACTCCCCCTGTAGTGTACTTTATGTCCATACAATAATGTCCATGGTACTCCCCCTGTAGTACGATCCATACAATAATGTCCATGGTACTCCCCCTGTAGTGTACTTTATGTCCATACAATAATGTCCATGGTACTCCCCCTGTAGTGTACTTTATGTCCATACAATAATGTCCATGGTACTCCCCCTGTAGTACTATATGTCCATACAATGATGTCCATGGTACTCCCCCTGTAGTACTTTATGTCCATACAATAATGTCCATGGTACTCCCCCTGTAGTACTATATGTCCATACAATAATGTCCATGGTACTCCCCTGTAGTGTACTTTATGTTCATACAATAATGTCCATGGTACTCCCCTGTAGTACTATATGTCCATACAATGATGTCCATGGTACTCCTCTGTAGTACTTTATGTCTATACAATAATGCCCATGGTACTCCTCCTGTAATGTCCACACAATAATGTCCATGGTACTCCCCTGTAGTACTATATGTCCATACAATGATGTCCATGGTACTCCCCCTGTAGTACTTTATGTCCATACAATAATGCCCATGGTACTCCTCCTGTAATGGCCATACAATAATGTCCATGGTACTCCCCCTGTAGTACTATATGTCCATACAATAATGTCCATGGTACTCCCCCTGTAGTACTTTATGTCCATACAATAATGTCCATGGTACTCCTCCTGTAATGTCCATACAATAATGTCCATGGTACTCCCCCTGTAGTACTATATGTCCATACAATAATGTCCATGGTACTCCACCTGTAATGTCCATACAATAATGTCCATGGTACTCCCCCTGTAGTACTGTATGTCCATACAATAATGTCCATGGTACTCCACCTGTAATGTCCATACAATAATGTCCATGGTACTCCCCCTGTATTACTTTATGTCCATACAATAATGTCCATGGTACTCCACCTGTAGTACTATATGTCCATACAATAATGTCCATGGTACCCCCCCCCCCCCCCCCCCCCCTGTAATGTCCATACAATAATGTCCATGGTACTCCCCCTGTAGTACTTTATGTCCATACAATAATGTCCATGGTACTCCACCTGTAATGTCCATACAATAATGTCCATGGTACCCCCCTGTAGTACTTTATTTCCATACAATAATGTCCATGGTACCCCCCCTGTAGTACTATATGTCCATACAATAATGTCCATGGTACCCCCCCTGTAGTACTATATGTCCATACAATAATGTCCATGGTACTCCTCCTGTAATGTCCATACAATAATGTCCATGGTACTCCCCCTGTAGTGTACTTTATGTCCATACAATAATGTCCATGGTACTCCCCCTGTGATGTCCATACAATAATGTCCATGGTACTCCCCCTGTAATGTCCATACAATAATGTCCATGGTACTCCCCCTGTAGTGTACTTTATGTCCGTACAATAATGTCCGTGGTACTCCTGTAGTACAGTACATATATGAATGACTTATTGAATGTTTGTTTAGTCTTGACATAATACATATTTGTAATTTTGTTATTTCTTCATTGTCTTTTTCAGGCTGTATGATGCTAATGGTTCTGTTAGAAACACCACCAACTTCCCAGTTAATGGGAACTTTATTCCTGCTCTACAGGAAGGCTCCTTTGATATCAAGGGGAACCGTGTCACGAAATTAGGAACAAATATGTAAGTTGATATAACAAGGAATAAAGATGTAAGTCACTAAAAAAGGAGCTCAGAATTATAAACAACAATGATTGTATTGGTGGTGATGTATAAATCATTGTATTGGTGGTGATGTATAAATCATTGTATTGGTGGTGATGTTTGGATCATTGTATTGGTGATGTTTGGATCATTGTATTGGTGATGTTTGGATCATTGTATTGATGATGTTTGGATCATTGTATTGGTGGTGATGTATAAATCATTGTATTGGTTATGATGTATAAATCATTGTATTGGTAGTGATGTGTGTAGATCATCAGCTTATGCCGTGGTACTGTGCCCGTCGTCCGGCCGTCCTGTGTCAACCTTTTTTCTTTCAACGACTTCTTCTCTATATTCATGAGGCACAAAGACCTGATATTGATCCTGAATCAGGCTGGGATGAAGGGCTACCAAGTTTGTTCAAATGAATGGTCTTGACCTACATTCAAGGTCACAGGGGTCAAAAAGCCTAAAATCTTTAAACGACTTCTTCTCAATAACCAAAATGCACAGGGACTTGATATTAGGCCTGTAGCATGCTGGGATGGCAGACCTTGACTTACAATTTCATGGTGACAGGGGTCAAATAGGCTATAATCTTTAAAAAAAATTTCTTCAAAATAACCAAGAGACCTAGGGACTTGATGTTAGGTTATATCATGCTAGGGTGAAGGGCTACCAAATCTGTGCAGATGAATAACCTGATCTACAATCAAGGTCACAGGGGTCAAATAGGCTAAAATATTTAAACAGCTTTTCAATAAACAAGAGACGCTGGGATTTGATATTGGGCTTGAAGCATACTTGGATAAAGGGCTACCAAGTTTGTTCAAATGAAAGACCTTGACCTTCCTTCAAGGTCGTGGTCAAATAAGCTAAACTCTTTAAAGGACTTCTTCTCAATAACAAAGAGGTCCAGGGTCTTGATATTGGGCTTGTAGCATGCTGGGATGAAGGGCTACAAGTTTGTTCAAATGAAAGATCTTGACCTACAATCAAGGTCACAGTGGTCAAATAGGCTAATATCTTCAAATTACTTATTCTCAATAACTAAAAGGCCCAGAGACTTAATATTGGGCCTGTACCATGCTTGTTCAAATGAAAGACCTTGATGTACATTCAAGGTCACATGGGTGAAATAGGCTTAAATCTTTAAACAGAGATTTTTTCGACAGCCAATTGCAAGAGTCCTGATATTAGGCAAATAGCATGCTGGAATGAAAGACTTAAACAAAAATTATTGACATGAATACTGTAAACCCTAGCCTTCTCTGATATTTGAATAAAGTGGTAATCAGTATAGTTTCTGCAGAAATGACCTTGATCAAGTTCAAAGTTGCTGTAGAACTAGGTGCACAATACAGGCCCTTTGGGCCTCTTGTTCTATTGGATGAGATGTGTAGATCATTGTATTGGTTGTAATGTTTGTAGGTACAGTGTAGTAAGAACTGTGGAAACTATCAGCTCTGGAGCCCCAAGACAACAGACGAATGTAGTCTCTGATATTGTAAGTGTTCTATTCATTGATAACATCTTGTCATGGTATAAATATGTAGGCCTCAAATGATAATATTATTTAATACTCAGACATTTGATTACATATATTGTTGAATTTTAAGGAAATGCATTTTGGAATTATTGTTATTTTGAGGTGGTTTTTCTTCTTCTTTTGGTGGTAGAAAAAAATGTGCAATTATTACAATTAAAAGATAAAGATGTAGAGAGAATTGTGTGGGCCATTTACACACTTTTAACTATAATGCTGTGTTCTGAAGCTTAAAGTTTTATTTAATTAATACATAGAAGAATTTCTATGTTTTTTGTTTTTGTTTTTATTAGGTTATCTGACCCGAAGGGTCAGGATGACCTATAGTCATTTGTCCGTCGTCGTGTGTCGTGCGTAAACTTTTCATTCAAATGACTTCTTCTCAATAACCAGAAGGCCCAGAGTACTGATATTGGGCCTGTAGCATGCTTGGGGGAAGTGCTACCAATTGTTTTTTTTTTCAAATGAATTACCTTGACCTTCATTAAAGGTAACATGGGTCAAATAGGCTAAAATCTTTAAACAACTTCTTTTTTAGTAACCAAGAAGCCCAGGGACTTGATATTCGGCCAATAGCATGTTGGGGTGAAAGGCTACCAAGTTTGTTCAAATGAATGACCATGATCTACATTCAAGGTCACATGGGTCAAATAGGCTAAAATCTTCAAATGACTTCTTAATAACCAAGAGGCCCAGGGATTTGATATTGGGTTTGGAGCATGCTTGGGTGAAGGGCTACCAAGTTTGTTCAAATGGATGACCTTGACTATTATTAAAGGTCACAGGGGTCAAATAGGCTTCAATCTTTAAACAATGATTTCTTGATAGCCAAGAGACTCTGATAGGTGATATTTGGCCACTAGTATGCTGGAATGAAGGCTAGAAAGTTTATTGACATGAATAAATCTAGCCTATTCTGATATTTGAATAAAGTGGTAATCAGCAAACTTGAAAGTTGCTGTAGAGCCAGGTAAGCGATACAGGCCAATTGGGCCTCTTGTTGCATCTTTCTGATCTCGTACCAAGAAATGACCCTTTATTTACTTGCTGTAATAGTAGTATGATGTACTCAAGATAGTCAGATGACCGTTCAGGCCTGTTGGGCCTCTTGTTGTTATTGATTTCTGAACACTTCAAAATTATATTAACATGTTGTGTTTTAACAGGAATCTAATACCCCCGATCCTTTAGCCAAAGCCCAGCTAGATCTACTAAGTACCCTCATCGGAGGCAGAAAATCGGCCTCTAAACAGGAGATACGACTCAACCTTTTCAATAATGACAAGGAGGAGGAGTGAGTACACACTCTATTTCTTATACAACTAAGTTATTTAATCTATCACTTTGATAGTGTTGTGAATGGACCAAAGTATATATCAAACAGACTTCTCTTAGCAGTGTGTTAATGTCAGCTTATCCTGAAGGCTTGTAGTTGTAGTGTTAGTTAAATAAACTGCCTAAAAGTTGAATATATTGCTTAATCTTCAGATATATTTTTGATGATATATCAAGTTATCAATAAGTACCAATTAAAAAAAACATTATTGGTCAGTATGTTTTTCATACCTGACCCTGAAACTTTTTGTTACAAAGGTAAACATATGTGTATTTTATATTATCTGGTGGTTAATTATAACTTGTTAATGTTTCACAGTGATGCTGCGGTAGCTGCCACAAAACCTATAGAAATGGCCGAGTCTAAAGTGGTTAAAATTGATGCCTCAAAGGTTTGTTTCATTGATGATTATCTCCCTTTATATGTACTTATACTTTGTGTACAGGAATCAATGCTCATTAAATCAATCCCGTTAAACATAATAATGATGTCATCTATAAGATCTTAAATTAACTTCAATCCAGAGATTATATTATTTTTAAATTACTACCTTATGATAAAGAATTATGCTTTTTGTATTATTAATTCTCACGAATATATGTATGTAAATTATTTACTAGGTCACTTTGTTGTATTAATGATATGACATTTTGTGTATGTAAAAAAATATGTTTTGTAATTGTATTTGTTACAGAAACAGAGAGGTGCGGAGTTAAGTAAGATAATGGGTGAGCTGAACGTCCAGGAGAGTGCGTCTCACGATGATGATCTACTCGACCTGATGGACAGTGCATAACTCTCTCACATCAGTGCCTCTCTTTGATCTCACAAATCTTTCATCTTTTGCTATACTATATGAAGATTATCACAACCATGCACATATTATTTAAAACTAACACATGCCTAGTATGTGGAATTGTTATTTGATGATGGTTCTCACTGGTTGTATGAAAATATACATTTTGATGTACTTCATTGGAAATATAATGTTCTTGATGTTATGACATTGTTACAAAAATTACTTGAATTAAATTACTTCATTTTCAGGGGAATTATATTAAAGAAAAAAAAAATCCTAATAGAAGTTTTGTCATAAGATTCCGAATGTCAATATGTTTCTCAAAGAACAACCCTCAGTTTAAACTTGTAGGAAACACTATCATATATGTTTGTTTTCCTGGTTTATTGAGCATCTTCACAGTTTTAGAAAAATATGAAGCTACAGACATGTATGTCCGGTTGATCTAGATTTCTCAAATATTGTTGATAGGGCATTGACAGAACATCTTGTTAATGTTTTATGGTGAAACAACAGTTCATCATCTTTGGAGAAATGATGTGTGCAGAAAAAGTTTGTAACAGGACTTGTTACAGGCTAAACCAAAACACTTTGTTGGTTTTGACGATAGTAGAGGGTATTAAGTGTCCTAATGATTTTGATTTTGTTAACAAGAAGTGTTCTATTGATTTTGGCTATTTCATATGTTAAGTGTCTGGATGATTTTGGCTACTGTAAAAACTTAAAGTGATTTCAATGTGTATTACACAGAACTTTTGTTGTTAACACAAAATTTTCTATGTTAATATGTGTTTAGTATGCAATCTTTTTACTCTAGCAAGTAATTTACTAAACTACCACACGTATTATACACCATGGTAATTATAGTGTATTTGTAGACAGCTGAGCTGCATCACTGGCAAACAAATGTCAATGTAATGTTAGTCTAAATGGCTGATAAGCTTTCGTATATACTTCGACACAATATCATGAAATGAATCAAAGCCGTTAAATGAAGATAAATGGGCTGTTGGTTTTCCTTCATTAATTTTACACTGTTTACAATGTAAGTGTATGCTTAGTTTGACAAAATCAAATTAGTTATACATCCTTGTCAGGAAATAATCAATTCCACATATTTATTGTTATACTGATAATAACCCAAGTCAAGAAAGCTATATGTTAGGTTTATTTAAATGTGAATGAAATTTGTATTTGTAATAAGGAGTGTGAATATTGATGTGAAAAAAATCAATTTAGGGAGATCTTTATACTTTTATATTATTTGGATATAAAGATACCCTGGTACAACATAAAAATGAGCTTAATATTCAATATTTATAGTGTTTAGTTCAATAGTTACCTGCATAAATGTCCCTAACCTACATTGAAATCATATAAGCATTACATTTTAATTCATAATTCCTATACAATATCTACCTTGAAATCTTGGTTGGCCAGGTACAGAGACTTTAATCAATTTGGGACAATTTTGTGTCAGAATCCAGTTTTAAGGTTATAAAGAAACAATAGTACAGAAATATTTAACCCCTTAATATAGAGATTAAGATGTTATGAATGAAATAGAAATTGTGCCACACAATGCAAGACATACTGGTTCATGTATAGACTTTGTAATTTTAAAACTCAGGCAATTTTTTTTAATATTCAATTTATTGAAATTTGTTAAGAGAGTTTTCATGAAAGCCAAAATGAATATATTTACAAAGGGTAAGAACTGTGATTCATATCATGATATTTTTGTATTTTCTGGTTTAATTGTTTATAACAATTTTGTTACCTTGTATATTTTAGTAGTGTGATGCCATTGTAATTGAAAAACAACTATTGGTGGCCTGAAGAAAAATTATGCCTTTCAAATGATGGTTGTTATAATAAAGATGAGTAACTGAGGTACTTGTTTGTATGGTTTTAAGTTAGTATTACTACTAATATAGATTTGTAATATCTGGTTTCTTGGTTATCTATCTGAGTTCCTTTGTTTCACTATGTCGCTGCGTTCAACGGCCAGTGGGGGCCAAGAATGGTTGTTACAAAGGTGATCACATATCTACTTGTATGTAGTCTCTGTTAACAGCTAGTAATACTCTTTATTATCATCTGTATAAAAACCTGATTTTCTGTATCTTTTTTGTCAGATAATTATATTCTAAAGGAGAAAGTTTGTAAAAGAAAATTGAAAATTGAATATTAATATCTATAAGTGTAAGTTAAAATAATTGATGTTGTGACTGAATGTTAGCGTATGTGACGATTTTTTAAAAAGTTTTTGCAGTCGCAAAACAGCTTTATACAAATTTAACACACACTGTGATATATTTTGTTGACAGTAGCACTTTGGTGTAATAATTGTTGATAGGAAATGTATATATATATATTTTGAATAGCTGATAAGTTTGTAACACTTATGTAGATGGCACATACATTACCATAGGGTTGTCGCAAAGTAAGTCTCATATTGAACCAACATTTTCCAGCAAAACTTTGGTATTGGGACAGTATAAAAAGTAAAAGTAATTAAATAAGTGTTAGAGAAAACATTTAGATATTTGACATATATATTACTGTTAACTTGGCAAGCATTTTTAGTGATGTGTAGGTTGTTTTTTTTGGTTTTTTTTTTTCTCGTAATTTAAAAAAGATGCTTGGGTATGACAAATATACCCGCAATTCACTCCTGAGGCTAACTCAATTTGCACTCTTCTCCATCTAGAATATAACTTCTTGTCACTCGATTTGTAGCTCTTCTGCTTCTGAAAGAGAAATGTGCGACGTGCAGAGTGATGAGTTTCACTAGAGAAAGATTTATGGCACATACATGCACAGGTTTGTGTTAGTGTTTTAGAAAACTTAAAAAATTGTTTGTTTGGGTTATGTTCTTCCGGTTAACTCAATTTACATATAACAGAATGCGATCTTCTGAGAGGCTTCTCTTCAGAGAAGGGTGCAAATCGAGTTGGCCTCCGACTAGGGCCACTTTCCAATTACCATTTTTAATGTCCCTGTGACCTAAGTTAGACACCTGTACATGATAATACTCCATACCCATATGGGAGAATTTTGACAATGCTCAATCAGGCAGATAATAAATCAGTGATAGTACTAGACAATCTGTAGCATCTACTGTATTTCACTCTCCAATGATAATGTAATATCTGTGGCATCTAATGTGTTTCACTCTCTAATATGTAGATGAAATACCTATACTTGCCCAAATATTATGAAATTTACTGAATCAATTATATGCACCACTACAATAAGCACAAAATATTGAGTTACATTTAAAGGGCACACGTTTTAATTACCATATCAAAATATTTCATTCCAATTCAGAAGTTCGCTTGTTTAGTCTTGATCTGTCCATCCAGTGTCAACAGTGTCTTTAAATGATTTCCTCTCAATAACCAGGGGGCCGAAGTTATATTGGGCACATATCTTACTGGGATCAGTGTTTTTAATGACCTTTCCAGGTCAAGCGGGTCATGTTAAGATGAAAGGCTATAAAGTTTTGAACATACGAAGGAAAAGTCTTCAAAACAAGTTCATGATCAGTGTACTTAGCCAGAGGTATCCTATGATAGTGGGCTAGCTATCGGTTTTTTTTTTCAATTGAATTACTTGGAACAGGAGTCAAATATGAACATTTTTCCAACTGCTTCGTTTGATTATTAAGAGAACTAGGACTTTGATATCTAGCCAGTAAAATGCTGGAATAAATTACTTGTACTTCAATCTACTTGTAAAGTCACAAAAACTTTTACTGTACATGTATTCAAATCTTTAAAATCATTTCTCTTGAATATAGCCAAGAGGCTCAATGTCTTTGTTATTTTGGGACTTAAAGCATGCATACTGGAATGGAAGTTTTTACTATGATAATGGTACTGCTGGAGTACCGGTAGTCCCTGTCCCTCATGTGGTCAACCTATCTCTTTCATATAGGGCACATGGGTAAAGATGCTACATTGCCGACAACATATACAAAGCTTTTTATGAAAATGCATAAAAGAGCACCCATGGTATCAAAATATATCTACACCAACAAATGAAAAAACTACTGTCCTGATAATTATTACTTTTAAGACAGAAAGTTACATAGAGTTGATATACATTCGAAAGAATTTCTTTAGGATGCAATTGATTTTTGATTCACTTATAAATTAAGTTTAAAGATAAAATTACAAGCCCAAAATTTTGGATGGTATAGTAACTGTAATAGTGCACACTAGTAACTTAAGTCTGTGTATAAAAATGTACAACAGACTTTGTCGGGAGATATAGCATCTTTAGATATTATAACATACCAACTTAAATGTCACCAATGTCTTGTTTATATAGAGTAAAAAGATTTTACAGTTTGTACCTAAAATGTACAAATGGCCAATACATGGATACTTATTGTAAGTTGATACTTTTGGGGTACTTTTGTGAAATCAGATCAATAATGGCATAATCTTAATCAACATTTCTAGTGATTTATAATTTCCACGTGTTTAGGCCCAACATTGTTATGTTAAATTTGAAATGTGCCTTAAGCTTGAACATAGCCTTGACTGTTTATTATTTTGTATGAGCCTTTACTTTTACCTGCTATGTGGATGTGTGACCTCCAACCTCTACGTGTTACCTCCATACCACAGTTTCACTCCTGTGCATGATGATGTATGTGATGTTTGTTTTATCCCTACCTATCCTTTTATTTTCTAAATATTATGCATACCAGAAACCATTATGCTGGTTACAGAACTAACTTGTATGATATGACAAGCAACAGGATGTATATATGTATGCTAGATGTTAGTCAGATATGGACAAGGGAACACATTTTTCTCATATTTTTATTGTTTGTCTGAAACTCATGATGTTTGTCATATTTTCATTTTAAACATCCTCATTGAAAACATCACTATTTTCATGTCTCTATTTATTAGTTTCATAGTTTCCTGGATGTTTAGTAATATGCAAGATATTTGATGTATCGCTAACCTGTTATCTACATTTGAGATCCAATTCTTGTATAATATATTGTTGGTGTCTTTATAACAGTTGTGTAATGCAGGATGAGGGAGCTCAATTGGTGTGAAGAATTGACATACAAAGATCTGCTAGTGGCCCATGTAGGGAACAATTTACTAGTCTCATAACAAATTGCTTGTGCCTGTGTTTTAATGTCCGTCCAGAAATTGAGTGCTTGACTTTTCATTTTGATACTATATTTTTGTATTGGTAGCGTGCTTCTTAGTGCATCTCATTTAAATACAAAATGTTTTTGAAACATTAAATTGTAAAAACACATATCAACTGAACAGGAACCTGTAATTAATTTATAACCATAGTCCAAATTAAATGTTAGGACAAGATCACTCTCTAGTGAAATATCAAATTTCTTTGACAATGTTTTGCAATGTAGGGACTTAGCATCTAATCTTGTGTTTGTGTCATAACACTGTCAAAACATTACTTCTGAAAATGTGAAAAATGTATATTGTAAATGAAAGGGTTAAGGTTGTTGTACCTTATTTGTTGTTTGTCTAAAACATTCAACTATTTCATTTCAGTTTTAATAACTGTGCTGATGGTAAATTAAAATGATGTACATGATGTACATACTGCAAAATCTACGAACTTTTAAGAGATAGAAGTAACAGTTCCAGGCTGGTTATTTAAATAAAAGTACATATCGAAAATATTAGATTTAAATACATGTAATGCATATGTGCAATCTTTTGTCTCTTTTAGTTATATAACATGTAATATTGTATGACATGAATGTTCAGATTGGTATTAAATGGGTTCCTACATATGTCAATATATCTTTGTCATTTTTTTCACGCCACATTCTATTACACTTAGTGGACTATCTCTTTATTTCCATTCGAGGAGATGCCGGTGTCTTTATACTTCCATTCAAACTCTTTACTTTACTCTCAACAGCCATGGAGATTGGGTTGGAGAAGATATAGTTGGGTAACAGCTGTGGAAGAGATAGTATTGGGAAATAGCTTTGGAAGAGATAGTGCATGATATATATATGTTGGGCAGCACCTGTGGAGGGCACAGTATCAATTGTACCTTATCTCCATAACCTGATGGAAGAATATGTTTCATTCTTTACTGAAAGGGAGCTGAGGGTTGCTAAGACTGACTTGGTAATTATTATCAAAGTCATTTATCAAAGCTTAAGGTCAGTGGTTCAAATGTCAAGTTCAATTTGTTATTAATTATTACACATTTTTACATCATTAAATATTAAAGTATTTTTCATAATCAAACTAGTAGACAACTGAACAAAGATCAAGGTCAAACTAATCAGGTCCACTATCAAAGTGGCAAAGGTCATGGTCAAACTAATCAGGTCTACTATCAAAGTGGCAAAGGTCATGGTCAATCTAATCAGGTCCACTATCAAAGTGGCAAAGGTCATGGTCAATCTAATCAGGGTCCACTATCAAAGTGGCAAAGGTCATGGTCAATCTAATTTAACTAATAAATTCATAATCAATCGTCAGTAGATTGATATTTTCCTGCTGGACATTTTGAAATTGAATTATATTAATAAACCTAGAAATAATATGACAACAACTAATAATCTATTAGGAAATTTGAATAAAATGTCATCCAATTATGTATCTGGTTGAAAACCCATTTATGCCCGGAAGACCACAACATCCAAAGACATCATAATTTGAAATTGTCAATAAACTCCCTCTTTAACCCCTTGCTTTTGAACAGATTTGAGATTCGCCCATTGATGAGTAAGTATTGATTATACGGTATCACTGTAATTGGCAAGAGCAGACCATATTATGGTATCCTCTCAGCAAAAAATATATCACTCAATGTCTCAATCCCATGTGTAGTTACTTGCATGGCCTAGCAGTGGTTGATATCACACCATAGCTAACTTAGGATTTTACACCAGAACAAAATATTTGCATATCGTATGTAGTAACACAAACGATAATCTTATGTAAGAGCAGTGGAAAAATGCACGGCCAGACCGGGGTTCGGACACGGGACCTCCAAACACTAGCCGGATGCTCTACCGATTGAGCAACCTGGTTGCCGATAATCGACCCGGTCCAGTTCCGCTACACTCTTCCCTCCTTTTTTTTAAGTCTTCGACCCCAAAGACCCAACAACTCACAACCCAGGTTCGGGTATCCTGTTGTCAAGTATTCACCTCACTTGAAACAAGGTTTGGTCACAGGCACCAAATGTAAGAGGAGTGGGAAAATGCACAGCCAGACCGGGGTTCGAACCCGGGACCTCCGAACACTAGCCGTATGCTCTACCGATTGAGCTACCTGGTTGCCGATGATCAACCCGGTCCAGTTCCGCTACACATATATAAATGAAATTATATAAACATATATAGTGGCTATAAAAGAACAGCAGTCTGAATACCTTTGTACCAGGGGTAATGTTTATTTTTATTTTGTTCGTGAACTTTTTAACCTAGATTTGTCTGAACTTGGCACTTTAAGTTTTAACAAACCCAAAAATTTGAATTCTAAAAGTCTTCTGCTGTCTATAAAACTTCTGCTTGAAATAGTAAAACTGAGTTCAGAAATACTTTTCATCCATCACTAGAACTTTCTTCTGCTTACGAAATCCTTCCATTGCTTGAGCAACGGCATCTTCAAACTTTTCAATAGGAATTAGATCACTCTCTGGAGGAACCAGTTTTCCAGTTCGTATCAAGTTGCACAAGTCCCTATACATCGTCAATTTTTCTGGAGAATTATTGTTAAGTGTATTCCACTGTGTGTTCCAATATCCTGCAAGACGTATTTCTTTAAAGATAAATGCACCAGTTGGAACAACTACAGGTTTCCTGGACATTCCTCCATATGTTACCATGACCCCATTTTGTCCTAAAAAGCGTGTCAGTTCAGTTGCACTTTTTCCACCCACACAATTCAATGCTAACACTGGTGCTTTGTGTAAGCTGGCAACCAGATCCCGCATTTCTCGTGATGAAGCAAATTCCTCTGTCACAATATATGTAGCACCAAGACCTTTAGGTAGCTAGTCAGCTGATCACAATTAGGTCTATTTCTGATAATATTTACAGTAGTAACTCCCCATTCTTTTGCTAATTGAATGACAGATTGTCCAACTGCACTGTTTGCACCATTCTGTATTACAATGTCTCCCTGTTTTATGGGAACAAAATCTTTGAGCATTCTATAGGCTGTACATGGATTGACAGCCAGTGTAGCAGCGCCGAGGACAGGTATATCTTTGTCGATCTGCTGTACGCTAGTTTCCTCACATACTGCATGTGTCCTCCATGTGCCCCAGGCAGCATGTGCTGGCAACACCCAATCTCCCTTCTGTAAGTTCTCCACACCATTACCTACATCGACAACCTCTCCAACCCCTTCATTGCCGACAAGAGAGGGTAATGCTGGTCTGATATGGTATGTACCTTCTATCATATTAATATCTGACGGATTAATTGGAGCCATCATCATCTTCACGAGAATTTGAGAGCTTTCTAGCTTTTTCGGCAATGAAACGACTTCCGTTCTTAGGACTTTCCTTGGATCTCCAAAGTCTGAATAGGTGATTGCAATAGACTGTTTTATATTGTTTAAATCTCTTACTTGACATAGTCCTCGTCTAAACACTCTGGTATTTTGAAAAAGATAAACACCGGATCGCAACCGGTTGAATTTTCTAATCACGGAAGCCATATTTAATTTTTGTTCGGAATGTAACGGAACTGTAGATAAGACATACATAGAAAGTCCAAAGAGATCCCGATGATATACACAGGAAGTACACGATTAAATCGTTTGCGCATGCTTGAGAATCATAGCAACCCTCAAACAAATATGGCCGCAATGTGATGGTTAGATGTTGAGCTTACTATTGTAAAAGACTCGCAGGATGTCTAAAGCTGGAAAAAGAGTCAAAAGCGGTTCCGGACAAGGTGGAGCGAAATGGGAACAAGCGCTTTTATCAGCACAATTTGATGAGGTTTGCTATTTTACTGTTTTAATGAAATGTTGACGGAATCATTTCAATCAACAAAGTACTGTTCGAAGTACAGTACTCGGTCAGTACAAGAACCTTATGTAGTAATCATCAAAATGTCAAGCTTATTGCATTGTGATTATTCAGAATTTCTTGAAGGTGTTTCATTGTATAACATCATCATTATGCATTTGGAAAATGGCACAGATCTTTGAACATGGTTAGACCTCAGGGTCTCAATATTGTTGCCCACTCGGGCCAAAGACAACAACACTAGTACTGTACTTCAGCATAGTACATGTACCTATGCATATTCAGTCACACTGCAAAACAGAAATGGCGCAATTCCCCTCAAATTACATAACATTTGTAAATATAGTTTTGGCCTTTTCTGTAGTTATTGAAACCAGAAAACTAGCCAGAGTTTCCTCAGGCACAAACACCAGACATGGACATTCTGACATATACTGTAGATATCTGGTGTAAGCCTTCGCCACAAATCTTCTTTGTGTTGAGAAAACTCCCATCAATTGTGTTCTCTTCTGTCCATAGTATTTGTTTAAATGTCCAAGTCTGGTGTCCGAGCCAGATAAAACTCTTGACTCCTGAAAATGAACTCTCTGTGTATCAAAGAACATACCTACATGTACAGATTTTAGGCAATAAGTAGACCAAAATCAAAATAATGTTCTTCAGCCTGGCTCTCGCACATAAACAACATTAAAAAATCAAAAACAAAAAATAGAAAAATTGCAAAGAAGAGCAGCTTTAAATTTAAGTATCCATACAAAATTTCACAATATTGCCTCAGTTACAATCATGTTACACTCTACATAAATTACAATGGTCAACCCACCATGTATGGCTACACTAAATGCAGAAAACACATGGTAAATGTAGGTTGGACAAGTGGTCACTATATATAAGGCACTGTATTGACACCAAAGTATACAGTTCGGACTATGGATAATAGGACATACAGGTTGTTAGAAAACACCCACACCTTTCTGAATGCATTTCATTGTATATTGATTCGTCAGAACACTTGACAAAATCCACTGTAAATGATGAAATATTATCAAAAGTTAATTATGCGGAGGAATTAATCCAATCTTATCAAAAATGATAACTAGTCTGCAAAGAAAACACAGGATGTCCCTAATTTATTGACTGCGTGGGATTATGAAATTGATTAATTTCAGTCAGAATTATGGTAATAACTTGTTGAATTTCTGCATTTCAATTTTCTCTACAGGAAAACTGGAAGGCCAATATCACTTTTGTTGTTGGGAATAAAGTTGATGACTACACATGGATAGACATATTAGGATCGACTATTGCCAGTGGACCTCGGAAGTTATTCAGTGTTATATCAAGACAGAAACTTGAAGAGGAGGTAAATATTTCACACCAAGGAAAATATCTTGTTAAATTGTTCTTGTTAGATGATTATTTATCAATAAATGTTAAGTTTTCAAGAAAGAAAACAATAATAATTGCATCCTGAAAAAAATCCATTTTGCTCTGCCTTCATATTGAATGAAATACTGATTGTGCATGTGCCAAAAACAGAAACACAAAAGAGTAATGGCAATCACACCAAGAAGCAAGGAAGGCCACTAGTGTTAACGTCTCCAGAAAAGAAGGTATTAAGTGTAAATTAGATTATGAAATGAATAAAGGAAAGGATTTCAATCAGAGATTGCATAGACAGGTGAAATTATGAAAAAAAATTAAAACCGCAGTGGAGTCGGAACACATGCATGTTGGAGAGGCAAGTTGTAATGTACACACGTACATAGTGTAACAATCATTCTGTTGTCATCTTTACTGAAAACTGTAAGCATATGATGCAATTGAATTGATGGTTAAGATTTCTTTTTGTGATATGTATTGATTGCAGATTGACTATTTATATATGTAGTTCACCAGCTTAAATATATTGATAAATCACACTTGTATCAATCTATGGAAATGGGGCTCAAGGGGGTAATGCTAAGAAAGCTTTTCAGTTCGTGGGTGGCAGCATGCAAAGGATCGTGATTTTTTGCGACGGATGATATTGAAATTTTGTTTTTATTTTATTTTTGCATTAAAACCTCAGCATTTTAACTTTGTAGTTACGAGGGTTGATTGATATGTTGTGAGCCTCATATTGAAGGAGGTATTCAAGGATGTTCTTTTTAAGTCTGATTATTCTCTTGACTATATAGGGCCATATACCCAAGTACAGATCTCATTTGGTTAGTTTATATTGACGAGGTAGCACTCTAAAGTAAACAAGACAAGCAGCTTTTGCAAAATGGGCAAAATCTGTAGGGTCATGCAGGGTGAAAGAGTCTGTCATTGCCATGGCTGCTATTCACGATTGTACATGTAGCTTTAAATTGATTGAGCATCCACCTTATTTACCTGATCTCACTCCATCAGACTTTCATCAATTTCCAAAACTGAAAACAGCTACCTGTATTTCAGACATCCTAACCCAACTCTAGCACTAACCCTAACATGCAGTGATGAATTAATTTCTGAAGAGCCAAGAAAAGGAGTTCTATAAAAGTGGCATTGAGGCCCTTAATTACTGCAGGCAAAAGTGTATAGATACTGAAGGGATGATGTTGAAAAAAAAACAATTTGTCCATCATATTTCAAATCATTCAATATGAGACTCACAACTTATCAATTGGCCCTCGTATGATAGGCAACAAGCAGTATTTGCCCCAGCTGAATTCCACCATATTTGTTCTTCTGTATGTAAAGCTATCCCAGAATGCACTGCAATCAAGGGCACGTGAATGCAAAGGAGATAATAATGTTGGTCTCTTTCATAGGCAGGGTATTTTTTTCGTTTGTAGGTCTTAAATAGGCATACATATATGATCTAAATGTCATTTATTGTCAAAATAATAACAATTTATTACAGTCTGTCGGAGGTGTAGCATCTTTAAATCAACATTGAAATACTATTCATTTCAGTTTGATTTTAATTATTAATATATAAAGTACTGAAATAAGATCTGTCTTGCTCTTGGTTGTATTGTTTGGAAAGTCTATTAATTGATGTGATAATTTTATTTCAGGTAAGAGAACTAGGTAATCCTAAAGGCAAGAAGCCCAAAGATGTCCCACAGCACTATGAAGTTACAGAGCCTTGTAAGATCCACCTGGACAACAATGAAGACATTCCATTTCCTTTGTTAGCTCGACTTATCAAATACAAATTACTGGCAATCAAAACCGCAGACATCAAGAGGCGTGAAACTGAAAAGAAGGTATGTATGTTGTCAAAGACATTCCAAACATATCATCTACTTATATTTTATATATATCGAGCCACATTATTTTCTTATATCACCATATCATTCTCCTATGGAGCTAGAGGAAAGAGATAGTTTTCTTAATATGAACAATATTTTATACATTGGATATATATCAATAAATTAGTGGGATTATATGAATAATTGTACAGTAATATGTGTGTGATTTTAGAATTAAAAAACTTTAATATGCACTGTTATCATTCATGCTCTAGTGGACTTGAAGTAATCTAGCCTGATGTCCAATCCCTTTGACATATTTAAAGTCAATAAAATTAGTTGAAGTTGAAATTGAAAATCATTAATTCTCATATAAACATACATATTCTACATTTTTTGTCGTCTCTAAAATAGGCATCACTTGATAAAGACAAGGCCCGGAAAGGATCAGGTGGTAAGGGCGGTAAAGAAAGGGGAAAGTCACCACCAAAAGGTAAAGGGGGTAAAAAAACACCAGAGCCCCCAGCAGCAAAGGAGGGTAGTAAACTGAGAAAGAGAGGAGAGGAAGACGATGAAGGGAAGTATATTGGTAAGTTGTCCCATTGTCATACAAGGATTTTTTATTTTCACACATTTGACCGGTTCAAATTATCACTATTATATAGTACAGCAGGACATTTCCACATAGATGTGTTTATATTTAGAGTAATTTGTTTATATTCTGGATGCTAAATTTTCAGATGATGAGCCAGATGATGGTGCCCAACACTATATCATTGTATATGGATACAACAGCCCACACCTAATTACACAACTGGGTGAGCTGAGCATCAATATAGACTCCGTCCTCAGGATGTCCTCTCAGGACTACACAAGATTTGTGGTCAAGGACGATGTCCCAGCGGTAGAAAAGGATGAAAAGACTCAAGGTAATAAATTTTCAATTATTGCCAAAAAATCATAGATGAAATGTTTTTTTACAATTATTTCAATTGACATTCTGAAAACATCACAATAGATTAGTCAGTGTGTGCTTAATACTTGAATTTCCTGAATCACAGCAGTCATGCATGTTTGTAAGCACTTAATTGTCACAGCTGTTGTTTTATATTTAATTTTTTAATAGATAATGCCGACTGCATGTATACCTTAAAAAGAAACTGAAAAAAACTGAACATTAAATTTTTTACCTTTTTTCTTCAAATATATGCTAAATATAATCACATAACATCTTCACAATAACTTATTTTTATGGGGTATAAAAAGGTCATCAGAACAATATTATTTCTTCTGGTACTTTACAAGCTAACAATATCATGATTTCAGCATAATGATTAATCATATGAGAGTTGGTCCATGTGTTATGATTTGTCCTTGTTAGGGAAACTGGACGATAGTACTCCTCGTAGTGATGCTACTTTAAGTAAGTTTGTTGTAGATTTGACAGGAGAAGGGATTGTACTCAAGTTTGTCAAGAAAATTTGATGTACATTACACAAGTTTGTTAGGAGATGGGATTTACACTTATTAACATTTTTTTTAGATGTTATTGGGCATATATGGTTAGGAATATGGTATTGGTACATTTAGCATGTGTTTAGATTCTAACAACATTTGCCCATTTTTGTTCAGAATTGTATCTTTTACTAAATTGTTTGTCACCAGAGTAGTACATTGTAATGGTTATGTATATATTATAAGAAATGTTTTATGAATTAATATGATAAAATCAAAATGAATTAGAGAAGAATAATCTGAAAAAAGACAATGAATTATGACCCTAGTGTACCTGAATTGTTTGGATACCACATTGCATTATCAGGCAAAGACAAAGCTGCCCAGAAAGCCGGTATGTAGCAATTTGTGGAGATAGATATCCACAAGACCAGCTGTTTGTCAGGCCTGAAGGATTACCTTTAGCTCTGCTGTGCTTAATTCTTCCCATCAAATGTTGCAATATTGATATTGTATAATTTCATTTGTTTGGTTTTCTTTGAATGTAGTCATTTTACTAGCAAACTTTGCATTTTATTTGAAACTGATTTTAATTAAATGTTCATAATTTGGTTAACATCTTCTCAATAGTTCTTGTGGTCATACTAACACATTAAACAGTTTTGATTTTAGTGTTTATGATTAGATAAACTAATATATTGATTACTGACAGCATCAGTGCAGTTGGATCTAAAGTAGTTTTTCTTGTTACAGAAAAGTTTTAAAAAAGAAGAAAAAAAAATCTAATAGTATTGTAACAACTGTTTTAATGAGATGCCAATGTTCTGATATATTCATTACCTACATGTAAGTCCATATTGCAACATATGAAACACATTTCCTTGCTTTGTTAAGCAAGTTTCTGCTTTTCTGTTTCTTGCAACATTTTTTTTTCAGATTAGTGTTTAATAGACTAAGTCCAAAATATAGGATGATAATGAGTAGTAATCAGTGTCTGATACACTTACCAATGTAAGTAACAATACAGCAAGACAGGACCTATATCAGATGTAGTCATGACCTATAACAGATGTAGACAGGACCTATATCAGATATAGTCAGGACCTATAACAGATGTAGTCAGGACCTATATCAGATGTACACATGACCTATAACAGATGTAGACAGACCTATATCAGATGTAGTCATGACCTATAACAGATGTAGTCATGACCTATAACAGATATAGACAGGACCTATAACAGATATAGACAGGACCTATAACAGATATAGACAAGACCTATAACAGATGTAGACAGGACCTATAACAGATGTAGACAGGACTTATATCAGATGTAGTCAGGACCTATATCAGATGTAGTCAGGACCTATATCAGATGTAGACAGGACCTATAACAGATATAGACAGGACCTATAACAGATGTAGTCAGGACCTATATCAGATGTAGTCAGGACCTATATCAGATGTAGATATGACCTATAACAGATATAGACAGGACCTTTAACAGATGTAGACAGGATCTATAACAGATGTAGTCAGGACCTATAACAGATGTAGACAGGACCTATAACAGATGTAGTCAGGACCTATAACAGATGTAGACAGGACCTATATCAGATGTAGTCAGGACCTATAACAGATGTAGACAGGACCTATATCAGATGTAGACAGGACCTATAATAGATGTAGTCAGGACCTATAACAGATGTAGTCATGACCTATATCAGATGTAGACAGGACATATAACAGATGTAGACAGGACCTATAACAGATGTAGTCATGACCTATAACAGATGTAGTCATGACCTATAACAGATGTAGACTAAGGACCTATAACAGATGTAGTCATGACCTATATCAGATGTAGACAGGACCTATATCAGATGTACTGTAGTCATGACCTATAACAGATGTAGACAGGACCTATAACAGATATAGTCATGACCTATAACAGATGTAGTCAGGACCTATAACAGATGTAGACAGGACCTATAACAGATGTAGACAGGACCTATAACAGATATAGTCAGGACATATAACAGATGTAGACAGGACCTATATCAGATATAGTCAGGACCTATAACAGATATAGACAGGACCTATATCAGATGTAGACAGGACCTATATCAGATGTAGCCATGACCTATAACATATGTAGACAGGACCTATAACAGATGTAGACAGGACCTATAACAGATGTAGTCAGGATCTATAACAGATGTAGACAGGACCTATAACAGATGTAGACAGGACCTATAACAGATATAGTCATGACCTATAACAGATGTAGTCAGGACCTATAACAGATGTAGACAGGACCTATAACAGATGTAGACAGGACCTAAAACAGATATAGTCAGGACCTATAACAGATGTAGACAGGACCTATATCAGATATAGTCAGGACCTATAACAGATATAGACAGGACCTATATCAGATGTAGACAGGACCTATATCAGATGTAGCCATGACCTATAACAGATGTAGACAGGACCTATAACAGATGTAGACAGCACCTATAACAGATGTAGTCAGGATCTATAACAGATGTAGACAGGACCTATAACAGATGTAGACAGGACCTATATCAGATGTAGACAGGACCTATATCAGATGTAGCCATGACCTATAACAGATGTAGACAGGACCTATATCAGATATAGACAGGACCTGTAACAGATATAGACAGGACCTGTAACAGATGTAGACAGGACCTATAACAGATGTAGACAGGACCTATAACAGATGTAGTCAGGATCTATAACAGATGTAGACAGGACCTATAACAGATGTAGTCAGGATCTATAACAGATGTAGACAGGACCTATAACAGATATAGACAGGACCTATATCAGATGTAGACAGGACCTATATCAGATATAGACAGGACCTGTAACAGATATAGACAGGACCTGTAACAGATGTAGACAGGACCTATAACAGATGTAGTCAGGACCTATATCAGATATAGTCAGGACCTATAACAGATGTAGTCAGGACCTATAACAGATGTAGACAGGACCTATAACAGATGTAGTCATGACCTATAACAGATGTAGACAGGACCTATAACAGATGTAGTCATGACCTATAACAGATGTAGTCAGGACCTATATCAGATGTAGACAGGACCTATATCAGATATAGACAGGACCTGTAACAGATGTAGTCAGGACCTATAACAGATGTAGACAGGACCTATAACAGATGTAGACTAAGGACCTATAACAGATGTAGTCAGGACCTGTAACAGATGTAGTCAGGACCTATATCAGATGTAGACAGGACCTATATCAGATATAGACAGGACCTGTAACAGATGTAGTCAGGACCTATAACAGATGTAGCCAGGACCTATAACAGATGTAGACTAAGGACCTATAACAGATGTAGACAGGACCTATAACAGATGTAGTCAGGACCTATAACAGATGTAGACTAAGGACCTGTAACAGATGTAGACAGGACCTATAACAGATGTAGTCAGGACCTATAACAGATGTAGTCAGGACCTATAACAGATGTAGTCAGGACCTATAACAGATGTAGTCAGGACCTATATCAGATGTAGTCATGACCTATATCAGATGTAGACAGGACCTATAACAGATGTAGACAGGACCTATAACAGATGTAGTCAGGACCTATAACAGATGTAGTCAGGACCTATAACAGATGTAGACAGGACCTATAACAGATGAAGACAGGTCCTATAACAGATGTAGTCAGGACCTATAACAGATGTAGACAGGACCTATAACAGATGTAGACAGGACCTATAACAGATGTAGTCAGGACCTATAACAGATGTAGTCAGGACCTATAACAGATGTAGACAGGACCTATAACAGATGTAGACAGGACCTATAACAGATATAGACATGACCTATAACAGATGTAGACAGGACCTATAACAGATATAGACATGACCTATAACAGATGTAGACAGGACCTATAACAGATGTAGACAGGACCTATAACAGATGTAGACAGGACCTATAACAGATATAGACATGACCTATAACAGATGTAGTCAGGACCTATAACAGATGTAGTCAGGACCTATAACAGATGTAGTCAGGACCTATAACAGATGTAGTCAGGACCTATAACAGATGTAGACAGGACCTATAACAGATGTAGACAGGACATATAACAGATGTAGACAGGACCTATAACAGATGTAGTCAGGACCTATAACAGATGTAGACAGGACCTATAACAGATATAGACAGGACCTATAACAGATATAGACATGACCTATAACAGATGTAGACAGGACCTATAACAGATGTAGTCAGGACCTATAACAGATGTAGTCAGGACCTATAACAGATGTAGACAGGACCTATAACAGATGTAGACAGGACATATAACAGATGTAGACAGGACCTATAACAGATGTAGACAGGACCTATAACAGATGTAGACAGGACCTATAACAGATGTAGACAGGACCTATAACAGATGTAGTCAGGACCTATAACAGATGTAGACAGGACCTATAACAGATGTAGACAGGACATATAACAGATGTAGACAGGACCTATAACAGATGTAGTCAGGACCTGTAACAGATGTAGAAGTGAACATTGCTGTCTATTTACAGAACCCTGTATTCATTGATAGCAATATAATCCACAACTTTTTAATTATTAGTTTCCATGATAACTCCTCCATTGCTACTTTTCTTTCTAAAAAAGAATCAACTAGACCACAGTGGGAAAGGACTTCATACACATCTTATCTTATTTAACTTATAATATAAATACGTACCCTCTGGTCTATGTAGAAGGCTAGAAGCATAATAGACTATATAATTATGCTTAGAATAGTATCTGGATGGTAATTTGTAATGAAATGTAGCAACAAAAAAGTATGATACTTAGTACATAGTCTACATAAGAATTTCACCAAGCATTGATGAAATATGTATCAATACTATGTATTATGAAGCTCTGTTAAGTACAATTAGTAGTTGTATTATGTTTCAATCAGTTTTGAGTTTTATATGAAGACTTCTAGATACATTGTATGCAAAAATGTACTATAACAGAAGTGATGTGACGTTTTGAAATATAAAATTAATAAACATAATAAACATTGATGAATTAAAAGTAAGTTGACGTATTATCATCAAATTGTTTGAGTACCTGAAGAAGTTGTGTTTGTTTATAAATAATTTTGTACCCCTGTATAACACATCTTCTGTTTTGGCCACAGTGCTGGAGGAGGTTGAACGGGCCACCAAACTTAAGATAAAGAAAGAACTCCAGGAGTTTTGGAGAGATGTCCTGCTGGTGTTACAGAAACAGGCTGATGGTTCTCGCCTCCATGACATCGCTCGTCAGGAGTATGAGGTGAAGAATCTTCTGATACCAGAAGATCTTGAAGATGCTGAACAGAAGGTAAACACTGACATTTGAAGCATGAAGTTATTTGGTTCTGTACACAAATGTGTACTTTAATATGAATTGTACTTCATTACATTCATTCTTTAGGTTGACACATGTACACAATCAGCATGATGGGTATAGTATTGTTCAGTTACACCTAATACAATCCCCCTTTTATTACTGATTGGTGATTGGCCAGTACAATGGATGACCTCTTAAAAGGAATGTTGTCTAATACTAAATGAAGAAAATAGTTGAACAGAATAAGCCTTGTGTTGCTGATAGTACCTTTAACCCATTATATTGTACTAAATATGGATTTGTTAGTTTGAGATGAAATTCAACATTCTTTGTTTCCAGAATGTGTTTGGCCTGGCTATGTTTGAAGATGTAGCTTGCATGATCTATGACCTGATTGATTCTCGTCGTCATTACAAGAACTACCTGGAAAATCTCAGGTTACTTCATGTGCCGATGTTTGGTCAGGCAACACCTCCTGCACAGGGTAAGTAAGGGAAAGTCGTTCTTTTCATAGTCTTACACAAGGTGAGTGTAATCAGGACTGTTGCTCTATGGGTAATTATATACAAGATGAGTAATCAGGACTGTTGTTCTATGGGTAGTTATAGACAAGGTGTATAATCAGGACTGTTGTTCTATGGGTAGTTATTGACAAGGTGTGTAATCAGGACTGTTGTTCTATGGGTAGTTATAGACAAGGTGAGTAATCAGGACTGTTGTTCTATGGGTGGTTATACACAAGGTGAGTGTAATCAGGACTGTTGTTCTATGGGTAGTTATAGACAAGGTGTGTGTAATCAGGACTGTTGTTCTATGGGTGGTTATAGACAATGTGAGTAATCAGGACTGTTGTTCTATGGGTAGTTATAGACAAGGTGAGTAATCAGGACTGTTGTTCTATGGGTAGTTATAGACAATGTGAGTAATCAGGACTGTTGTTCTATGGGTAGTTATAGACAAGGTGTCTATAATCAGGACTGTTGTTCTATGGGTAGTTATAGACAAGGTGAGTAATCAGGACTGTTGTTCTATGGGTGGTTATAGACAAGGTGTGTAATCAGGACTGTTGTTCTATGGGTAGTTATAGACAAGGTGTGTGTAATCAGGACTGTTGTTCTATGGGTGGTTATAGACAAGGTGTGTGTAATCAGGACTGTTGTTCTATGGGTGGTTATAGACAAGGTGAGTAATCAGGACTGTTGTTCTATGGGTAGTTATAGACAAGGTGAGTAATCAGGACTGTTGTTCTATGGGTGGTTATAGACAAGGTGTGTAATCAGGACTGTTGTTCTATGGGTAGTTATAGACAAGGTGTGTAATCAGGACTGTTGTTCTATGGATAGTTATACCCAAGGTGAGTAATCAGGACTGTTGTTCTATTGGTAGTTATACACAAGGTGAGTGTAATCAGGACTGTTGTTCTATTGGTAGTTATAAACAAGGTGAGTAATTGGTGCTGATGTTCTATGGGTAGTTATACACAAGATTTGTTCAGAACAGGTGTTCTGTTAGTATTAAGACACAAGACGTGTTCAAAGGACACACAGCCTATGGATAGACGACTTGTTATTACTCTCAGCAATGTTAAGACAACTTGGTACCAAGACGACTTGTTATTACTCTCAGGCAATGTTAAGACAACTTGGTACCACTGTTGTATGTATAAACCAGTTTGACTTATCAGTTTGTTCCTCCTTAATGTTTTTGTTAATTTGTTGATCAGTTATGATTGTGAACATCAGAAGGTGAGCAGGAACTCTGATTGTGTTTGGTGTAACATAAACATGATCATTGCTTTTGTTTTTCAGAGGAGCGCCCTGCAGTGTCCGGTGCTCCCACCCCATCTGCCCAACAACCCCCTGCACCCAGTGTACCCTCTATCCACCCAGACATGCTAGAGGTTGCCCCCCAGGTGGACATGAGGTTCTACAATGACTTGATGAGTTGTGTGCCCCAGGAGAGTGTCAGTGTGTCGCTCATCATGCATGCCATGTTAGATCAGGTGAGCCTTGTCCTGGACTCTTAAACAATCAAGCATGGAAAGGAACATTCCCCATTTTTTTAATATACTGAACACTAAAGTACACATCTGTTTTTTCCTCATATTTTGCTATTTTATGTTGAAAATCAAAGTCATATTGCTATATTTACATTCGATGTGGAATATAATGCACTGTTGAGTGGCGTTGTTAAAAATTTCATTTATTGATAACTGTCATTATGTTATTGCCTTATTTTGGTGTGGTTGTAGGTGGTGGCAACAGAAGAGAATAATGACCCCCCTAGTGAACAGCTCCCTCCCAAGAGACAGGATGGCCTCAATTCTGAGCTTGCCACTCATATCAGTGGCCTGGCTTTCAAACTTGCCCTTTCTGAGGATGAACAAAAGGTGCATGGGATTTGAGTAGCAATAATGCAATGAAACTTTGAACATCCTTATTAGTTTGAAAAATGCATTTGTTATGAAGGGGTTAAAGCTTCGGCAATACGAATAAAGCTAAGTGATAGATGTTTGGGTTACAATTCTATAATCTAATAGTAATCTGAAATAACGATTTTTTATTTCTTTACTTATTAGATACTGTCTGATGTATTTGATACTGAGGAACAACCCCCAGAAACACCAGGGCAGCCATTGCTAATGAATTACCATGACAAAATATCGGCCAGGACCAACCACCTTAAAAAGATCTTCAATTTTAACCCAGAAGTAGTAGAGAAAGACATGTTGAAGCGTCTACCATTTGCATCACTGACACACATTCCCCGACCGGGGTCTCGCATTGCAAGGGAGCGAGCAGCCAGACTCCAGGAACTGATACACTTCTGTGCAACTGGAGGATTGTCACAATCAGGTTAAGTCTTGCTAAAGGTCATTTTGAAATGTAAAGGGAGTAATTTTAATACTCACACAACTTTTATGAGAGGGAGGGGAGACATCGGATCAAGTCAACATACGTCAAACTGAGTCAGGTGTTCTCAGGGCACAGCATGTGTCAATTAAGATCAGTTACTTTTTATAGAAATTTGTCAATCAATTCGATGACATCACTTGGTCTACCTCATTTCTTAATGGATCCAAATCAAACTTTACAAATATCAAGTATAAAATACCTCAATTGAGATTGTATTTCAGAGCTAGCACTTATCGCTACTATTTACTTTAGAAATTGTGAATGAAGCATTAACACTGATTTGCATCAGGGAGTGGACAACTTGTCTTACAGTAAAGATTTTCTTGTTTCAAAAGTAACTTAAATTTACATGTTATTCTACAAAAATGTTATGAATGGTATACTTATTATCTTCAGAGATTGACCGTGCCTTCAAACAGTTTGTATTTGAGAGTATGGACCTTGCTAGTACAGATCCCAATGGGTTTATCATCACACGTGATAGTGAAGGAGTGGAACACTCAGCCATCCCTTGGGACGACCCCTACCCGTTTTTTAAGGGCATGATTCCCACCCATCTGAAGGGGGTTAAGGATGAGGTAGATGTCCGGTCCTCAAGATCAGGTAACATATCTTTTAATTAATAGACTAGTGAAGTAGTGTCATTTGCAGATTTTCAGTTAAATGTTAGGTCTCTTTTGAAATAATAGCAGTGTTACATTTTATTAAGTTCAAAATGTCAGATTGATATATATGTTTTATCATCTTTTCATCACCAAAAAATTAAACATGAATGTTACAACTTCAGATGTCAAATATTTTTTAATGAGCAGCGAAAGTGTACTATGTAATGAATGTTTGAGGATTTTTTCATGTGCTTTAATCTGTGGTTGCACACAATGGTCACACATGCGTGCACCCTGTATGTGTACACTCACCTGTACACACCCTATTCCTGTACACACACATGTATAAGCTGGCCACTTGTACACACCCTACCTTGACTGCACAGCCTCCATTGTTGTGTAGGTATGCTATGCTGCATGATGTACAATATATGATATTACAATAGTTATTTACATTGTTAGGTTGGGTCACAGATTCACACAACTTGTCCAAGTTAAACCACCAGCGTTAGAAACAATGGTGCATATACGACTAGTCGTGTGACCTATAACCAGGCCCTAACAATGTAGACAAATGTGCCATCCTTCATTTTCCAAATTTGCTATAAAAGTTTCCCTCATTTTTGGTGTTTGAACATAACACAAGTTTTTTAGCACAGCTTTGGTTTGGAAGAAGACAATATTATGTGTAATCTCTTCAGCTAACCAGGGTACATATTTGTTTTATTTGTTTTGGTAAACATTTAATTGCCTCCCATTGATTGAGGTAGTATGTGTGATTGGCCAATGACAATGAAGAACCAATTAATTCTATCATGAAGGATGGTATTGGTGTATATATGCTGGGTGTTTTTGTCTGTAACAGCAGTGTAAATGTGGGACTACATGTCTATATATATGTGATATATATATATCTGGTATAAGTCTTTATTAACCAAACCTTTGATTGCCATGAGGTCTATATATACGTGATATATACATCTGGTATACAGTCTTTATTAACCAAACCTTTGATTGCCGTGAGTGTTGGAATTGTGCTGATTTGATTGCTTATAACTCAACTATGTGTCTTCTTTGTTATTTAACAAAAAATAAAAAAATAACCATGAACAACAAACAAATCTTTTGTGTTAGGCACATAGAATATTAAATACAAAAAATGATTATCTGTAAAAAGTTGCATGAAGAAAGCATAATTTCTTTAAATCCTAGGTGTTTGTCAGTGTAGTATTTGTTTTGAGAATCTGTAAAGTGTTCATGTACAGTAATGTGCATCACAGTTTTGTGTTTATGTACATATTACTGATGGTTAAACAAGGCTGCATTGTTAACCTATAGTTTACCAGGAGTACAGTCCTTGGTCAGAACATTACCATCATAATATGTTTGTATATGTACCTGTGTTTTTGTTACCACAGTCACTATCAATTTGATCCCATGTAAGTTCACCATCCAGCATATTCATTTTTATTATACATCACCGTACTTACCTGGAAAAAGCTTGTACATTTTTGGATGTAGACTTATCACACCATACTATATATTGTCCACCCACCTGCACCGTCCAATGACCCGTAGCTCCTATATTGTATATATATGTTTCATGGAAGATGGTTTTAGATAGCCTCTAATTTGTATCAGAATCTACATATTACATACTTATTTAATTTAAAATCTTGAATATCTATTAATATTGAATGGATGCTTGTAAGCCTCTCAAACTGTTTTTTCTCTTTTTGCAAAACACATTCATGGAACTTTAGTACTTATTTAATAAGTGTACTAGAATTCAGTTAATATAACTCCTGCTTTGAAAATGATCGCATTTCAAAATTAAAAATCCCTATATTTTTAGCCTACCTTTGCTTATAATAAAACCTACTCCGACACCAAGGAATTCAATTACGTATGCTTAATCCACAATCTGCAATATCTTTAAAACTAAATCTTATACCTTCATATATATATTTTGACTAACCAGATATTTTTACTTCAATTTTTCTTCACACTTGCTTGATCTGTTTATATATATATATGTGTGTACATATGTTTAATCAGAGCCTCTTGCATTTATTCTATTCAGAAACTATAATTTTGCTTTATGACAAACAACATTTCTCCTTGTTTCGTTGATTTTACAGTGACTGATATGTCGCTTTACTCGGACCAGTCAGGTACAAACTTCATTGGTGGATGGCAGTATAATTACATATATTTTTGATGTGAGGTCCTGGTCATTTGGGTCGTAATTTAATTCTCATTGTCCTAACTAGTCCCCCATTTCTGATCCCAGTCTAAACACAAGGGCAGTGTGTTCTTCTGAGGAAAGGCTCAGGTTCCAATAAATTCTGTTTTACATATACCAGCTAAAACTTAATTAGAATTCTAGATGAATTAAGAGAAGGTCATGACATAGAAGAAAAAAACATCTATTAGAAATGAATTATTTCAAGATATCCCATGTTTTTTTTATTGTCTTGTTAGTTGTTTCTGCACTTGGTATATTGGTCAAAATTCCTAAAAGTGAGTGAGTTCCTCAAACTGTGTAGACAACCTCAGAGTTCTTGTTGTCATTTATTTGTGTAATTGTTAAGAGATTTAATGTTGTCACAGTGCTTCATGTGTTTCATATTGTCTATGTTGTGTATTGGTACCACAGTATCTATAAAGAGAAACATTGGTACCACGGTATCTATAAAGAGAAACATTGGTACCACGGTATCTATAAAGAGAAACATTGGTACCACGGTATCTATAAAGAGAAACATTGGTACCACGGTATCTATAAAGAGAAACATTGGTACCACGTATACCTATAAAGAGAAACATTGGTACCACGTATCTATAAAGAGAAACATTGGTACCACGTATACCTATAAAGAGAAACATTGGTACCACGTATCTATAAAGAGAAACATTGGTACCACGTATCTATAAAGAGAAACATTGGTACCACGGTATCTATAAAGAGAAACATTGGTACCACGGTATCTATAAAGAGAAACATTGGTACCACCGTATCTATAAAGAGAAACATTGGTACCACGGTATCTATAAAGAGAAACATTAGGCTACCTGCAGGAGATCTTGTTTACTTCACTCAGCCATGAAATTCATGTACATGTACATCTTTTGAGTATATATATCTTTTCATTGAACAATGGACCAGAGTAGAGATTTGTTGAACCTATCTTTTTTGCAAAAGTTAATTACAAAAAGGATATCAATGACAAAACTTATTAATAGCCCTTGATAAAAATTAAAAGTATTTTTTAGATCAAATACCTTTAAAATTTGGCTGTTACATGTATTTGGAAATCTGCCTGTGGTGGTGGATTACTGTTTTAAGGTTCATGAATATTGGCATGAACAAATATCTTAAATTTCTTTCTAAACTAATTTTCATATTTACTAATTAAAAATACAAATCATTTCTTTGTGCATGTGTAACTACTATTTTGGGTATGGTACTGAATCGTGTCATTGTTTGTACAATAACCGTTGTCTGTCCTGTCTTCTAACATCTTTGTTCCATATCACAGGGAGTTTTAGCGGGTTATCAGACCTGATAGATTATTCTCTGCCTGGTACACCTTCACCTCCCCCTGAACCATCCAGTGCCCTGAAGGGGGCAGCACCTGAATTCCAGAAGTCTGTCCGTGAACCTGAACCGCAGGCTCAGCCGGTAGACAATCGCGCTGCTGAGAACAAGTTACACCAGTCTAGATCTAGGACGAAAAAGAACAAAAGTAAAGTGATGTAGTGGCCATACAGCACTGGTCATCTCCCCAGAAATGACCAGTCTGACATTTTATTAGATATCACTATTGTTTTCAGGAGGTAGACAAGACATTAGGTCCTAGACATTGGTCACATTGATTATAAGTGTCTGTTATCTAGCAGGTGCATGAAGTTTTATATTTCATTCAAATATTTATCTTCATGATATATGTTCTAATTAGAAGAACTATAAACTAATACAGTAATTTTCATGTGAAGTAAATGTATGTCAGAGGTCTGTTAAAAACAGATTTCCTGTGATTGTTCTTCCTATTAAACATTTTTTCTTTGTGATTTCCATGCACCTACTTGATATTCTTGAGCTTCTTGTTACACATCTTTATCATTCTCCTTAATCATTCTTACTAGCTAGTTTTACTCTGATCTTTTATCTAATTTATTCTTGCTAGTTTCTTCTTATTAGTGCATGCTAAAGTTTTCTAAAACTCTTGCAAATTACAAAATTGTTAATATTAAAATTAAACACAGTTAAATTTAGATTCATAATGCATGTTGCTTTTGGTTTTTGTGTCTGCTAAATAGACTGGTTAAGGGAATAACCATTTAATATCATTTTATTTTAGGTAGGGTCTGCATTGTGGTGTAATCAATTTCAAAGAAGTTAAATTCAAGCAGACTGTAGTGTAGAACGGCTTGTTGGTAGATTTAGTCTGATTTTTATTTTGCAGCATTTGGGAAACTTTAAAATGTGCCGAATGTCTAAACAGTCTGGAAATTAATTAGTATCCCTGTCAGGATGGATTTTATATTCATTTGGATTAAAAAGAAATGATACCTACAGTATTTCACAGTTTAAATGGAGAAAGTATAAGATATCATAGTGCCTTGCATGCTGTCAACAATACTGTACATTATAGGCTATAGCATGCTGTCATACTGTAAATTAGAGATTATAGCATGCTGCTTTTACAATATAAAATAAATGTAAGCCAGTTAATGTTAAACTTAGTGCCAAATAGGCAACACATGCAGTGTATTGTAGTATTTGGGTAGGATCAAATCAGATATTGAAAAATTAAAAGAAATAATTGCAGAATTAAACATAGCCTTTTTTGTTATTAATAGAACATTTTTTTCAAGCAGGTCACTTCAATCAAAAGCAACTACGTGTATCTAAGACAACGTAATGCTAAAATATCTGTTTATTTTACAAATAATTAATAACACTTGACAGGGATTTTTGTGGTTATTTAATACTGTTGCTGTAAAATAGATATGGAGTTTTTTTAATTTCTGAGTATTTTAACATTTTCTTTGATGTGTGATGATGTGATTTAACTTTTGGTACTTAAAACCAGGTTCCTGAGAATGGTACTGAGGTTGGTCCATCAAACATCATTATAATAGATTGATTCGGTATCTAATAAGATATGTCAATAGACTATAAGTGAAAAACACAACAAAAAACAAAATTGATAATGAGAAAAAGGCAGTCCTGACACAAATATGATACCAAATCTTATCACTCTCTGGACACTGGTTACCTGACTTATTACACTGTGAGGCTTCATCAGTAACAAAGGTTAATGTTAATTCATTTACTGTTTAGCTGCAATGTCTCCAACAACATCAAAGAGTGTGAAGACCGAGGAAAAATCTGTGTCCATTGAGGATCAGAGGGAAGGCTCTAGACCTTCAAGTACAGACAGCAAAAAAGGCATACTGCGACCTCCATCAAGGTCAAGGTCAAGCTCTGGTGGCCACAGATCAAGGAGTAACTCAGGTCAGTCACATGACCTTGACAATTTGTTGGGTTGTCTGGCATGGGTCAAAACAGAACAATTTACTTTAGATATCACAATTCATCTAGTATTTAATGCTTTGAAGAAACACATCCTACCAAATACACATTTCACAGTTAAAAATATAGATATACAGCAGTCCTATACACTGTATACGGATAAGGGTTGATTAAAAACTACATATAATATTAAGGAGTTAAATTTGAAAAAAATTATCTCTAAAAACAATGTCATTTTAAGTTAATTAAATCTTTTGAAAGAGCAACTTCATGATAATAAATCTTTCCACATCTGAATGGTGACAAAACTTTACAGTATTGTTTACTTTACCAAATTATACCTAATCTATAAGTGTCTATACTTCTATTTGTTTAGTCTCTATATGTCCTTTTTAACACGAAATAAAATCAGTGATTGGTACCCATTGTTACAGTACACTTTGAGAAGGATGAGGAAGGTAAACCTATACGTCACTATGAGGAGGAGGACGAGCTGGATGTCGTGGAGACGGAGCCAGACAAGACCACAGAGGAGAGTCTCATGGAAATTGTGGATGCCCAGAAACGCAACCTTGACCAGTGGTGTTTCGCTGAGCACTATGAACCCAATGTCCTATTACAGGTAATGGCTATGTATAAAGTGTTTTGTATTATTGGAAAAAAAGGTGTTTTTTTTTAAATAATTTATCTATTAAGGAAGAAAGGATTTAAAAATAAATGGCAAATGATGATGAGCGATGTTGATGATTTTGTGTTTCTAATATAATATTTTGTGTTATAAGATTGAGGTAAATGGACATCACTTTTACTTTGCACAGGTCATCAGAGAAGCATCCTTCTTACTTCCGTTCATGGATATGTACTACCACAAGAGAGACAACTCATTGATGTTGGTCCTCCACAATCCGTCCAGTCTGGAGCTTCAGAACCATGTTGACTGGCACACTGAGCTTCACTGCAATCTGGGATTCAGGTACACATTTAATGTGTCAGAATACCTGTAGAACACCTGTACTACATGTGTAGACAATTCATGTGTTTTTTTATGTGCTAAATACATAATGGAAATGTGATTGCTAATTACCAGATTGTTTATAGATATTTTGGCCACTCTATTTACTTCATGAGTTAAAGTTGAGCTGTATGCCTTAAGTTCTCTATTGCCAGAGAATGATATGCAATGTGTTAAAGAATGAGAGAAAAGTATTATGTTATATTTTGATTAAGTTTACCAGATGAATGTCAATGTATTCTGTATATGTTGGCCTGTAGAAATTACATGGAATGTGTGGCTGAGTCAATAGCAGATTGGAACCAGGAAGAGGAAGCCAAGTATCAGGCTGTCCTCCTCTCAAAGGAGCTGGTGAAGATGAGGGATGACGAGGAGGCAAGCATCAAGTCTGCTGAGAAGGCCAAGGGCCGCAAGTCTCCCCGCAAATCACCAAGTATGTGGGGTATTAACAATAACAATCTGTGCTGTATTTTTTCATATCATTTTGTTTGTAGGTGTGACTTGCTTTTGAAATTCGATAATAATTATTAATTTTTGTTTATATGCAAAAGTTTTGTACAAACTTTACGTACCTATCATGCCTTAGTTGCTTGACAATTGGTTAGCCTTTAATAAGTCTACCAGGTATTGTAAAACATTGATACCATTATGCACTTATCCTCAAAACATTTCAATCCTTCTCAACATCTGTCACAAAAGTACAGGTCTATGATAATTATGGTAAATTCATATTTAGAATGTCACCAACAAGTATCTAGATAATTCTAACGCAACATTGAGAAAATTGCCTGAATGAATTGAAAAACTACAAAGTGATGCGTTTAGCCATGCTATCTTTCTTGTTGTTATAATCAATTCTCTTGATTCTCTTTTGACAGGCCGGTCAAAAAGTCCCGGTAAAAACTCTCGTTCCAGTAGTCAGGAACGTCCTTCATCAGCTACCAGTAACATGTTTGTCAGAGCTAACTCTCTCAAGGCCTGGAAGGAGGAGCAAGATAGAATGAAGGCGGAAGAAGAGGAGAAAGAGCGAGAAAAGAGTGCAAAACGTGTTAAATCAGGCAAAAAGGTATCTCATAAGTAAACTTCACTCAAGTTAGTTGACATTGCAGCTCCTGGGGAATGTGTGTGAGCAAGGAAACATTTTGAAACATTTTAAAGGGGATATGGAAAGGTTGCTGTATTTGAATTGTTTAAAGACATTTCCTCACTGGATGCAGCACTGTCAGAGGAAACTATCACATTACACGTTATAGCTTATACATCACCATAAATATAAAATCCAGCAACTGTGATCATCAGATGAGTGCAGATCACTGTTTTGACAGATGTAATTATCATAATGCATTAAAAGTTATTTTGAATAAAGAAACTTTAATCAAATATTATAAATACTTGACAGGCTGAAAAGGAAAAGGAGGACAAGAAAGCGCCAGGATCAAGGGCCAGTGCTAAGTCTAAGACATCTGCCAAGGAGCCAACAGATGAGCAGCCAAAGGAGGATGGTGATGTTGCCCCTGTGGAGGAGAAATACTGGCCTGTAAGTCAAAATATCAAAATATCTGAGACATAAAAATCAAACTAGATAATTTATTTGATCTACAGACTTAATATAAATTCTATATTCAAATTGTACCCAGGTATATAATTATGTATTGTAGTGTAGCCATATGTATACATAATATATGTAGTTTGAAGTTAACACAAAATTGTATTTTTTTGCTATTGGTAGAAATTTGGAGATAGTAAGTGTAGTATGATTGTTTTTACTAATGGTATTGATCATCAGATAATTAATTTGTACTTTGCTGGCTTATCCAGTTTACGGGGTATGATGTGGGTAACAAGCTTATCCATGTGGCGGGAATGACCACCACCCTGTTTCCCTCGGACGGCGGTCAGATCAGGACAGAGAAGCTGGAGTTCACACAGGGCACCAACTCTGTGAAGACATCTGTGTTGAAGGATGGCCATGTGTTCTGTGTACATGTCATTGACCCAAAGGAGGGTGAAGAGGACAGCGAGGAGGAGAATGAAGAAAACAAGGATGAGGTGGAGAAGTCAGAACATGAGAAATCTGAGAAGGACCAAGGTATGTGTAAAGTGTCCATGTCAAGACAGTATCGTAACATAATACGCTATGGAGAGTTGCTATGTTTTCAGGAACTCTTTGTTGGTTGTATTTTAGATGTAACATCAAGGTAAAGAACTTGAATCAGATATTCAATATGTTAGCATGATTTGTCATAATTTAATAAATCATGAATTTTATTAACATCGGAATCCACTACAATTTACAGGAGATAAGATGACAAAAGATGGTGATGCTGGGAGTACTGCCAGAAGTAATTCTGCCAGATCTGAGGAGAAGAAAACAAAATCAGTCAGTGCTTTTGGCTGCATAACTGCTAATCTGCAGGATGGGATGACACTGTCACTAAGTCAGTTTGGTCCAACAGGAGTTTCTGAGGATGGTCAGTATCAACCAATCGGCGATATAATGTTGCTTATTCAAGTTAATGACAATTCACAAAATCAAATGTACATTATTTATAGAGTGTATTTCAGGGTTATATAATGGTTATTCTATATAGATCACCTCTTGTGCCAAATTTCATCATATAATCATAGATTAAAGATATATAAGTAATATTGACTCTGTGACCTCTGGATTAAGCTGTGGTGAAAGATTGTAGAGTTTATATTAAACAGTTTTTAACAGTATAATCTAATAATAGCTAGTGTAGTGCACCACATAGATGTTTTACTGGCAGTTGGTATATGTAAAATTAATGAAATAAAAGTTGTGTTATATCAAGGTCCAGAATTGATGATGTTCCATTAGACATTTAAAACATTCCGTGATAATTGATTTTATAGGTAAGAAGTATGAGCCAAAGGTCTATGTGCCACCACCCACCACTCCCAGTCCTGTGCCACCACCTTCACCAACAAAGAGTAAGAAGGGAGACAAGGGTAAGGGTGCGCCAACTCCCGAAGCTCCTCCTCCAGTCACGGTAAGTACCAAGGAAATGGGTGGCAACATTTTTAGATATCTGAAAATGCAAAATGTTAACTGTTTGCTATAGGTAAATGAAGTGAGTGAATATCTTAAGAAATGTGCTGATTTTGGAAGGGGAAAATTAGAGTGAAAATGGTAAGAATCTGTTTTTAAACCTAAAATCCTATGATTTGTAGCCCCAAGAAACAGAGAAGGAAGAGGATCAGGAGGAGAAGAAGGATGAAGAAAAACCTGTGCTTCAGCCATTCCAGCAGTTATATGTGAGCTCACCTGATGGCCTCAGTGTGAAGTACCTTCTGGAGAGCTCTGTTGGTACGTGGACAAGCTAAACTTACACAGAAAAGCAGGCAATATACCACTATCAACAGGAAATTTATGATGGTTTTGTTTAAATTGTTGTGATTAAGATCTGATAGTGTAACAATTGCCTTTTTTGGTCACTTTCAATTTAAAATATGTAAAATGTCAGATATTTTTGTAAAAAGGGATTTGCCTATTGGAAAATTAAAATTAAGCTAAATGTCTTTATAAAATTTCTGTATTTGTTTACCAGGTATGAAGCCCTTGTCTGATGATGACCGCCGTCTGCTCATTAAACAAAGTTATCCCTTTAAGACACGGGGTGAGCAACCATGTGAGGCCAAGCGTAGGAAGTATGCCTTGTCTGAACAGTCTCGCATCATCACATCAGAAGGCACAGTTGTCAAAAACATGATGGATGGGTCAATCGAGGTCAGTTTTCTCAATCCAGTACACTTTTGCATCTTGAAAAGTTTCAATTTAAAACTTTTAAGTTTACAAAGTCATGATTTGTTTTATCCAGATAGAAATATTTAGGTAAAAGTATTTTTTAATGAAGATTATAGATAGATTGTCGAGTTCTCATATCAACAGAACTGATCTTATAAAAAGATAAGGGCAAACTACAAAAAAATATAGATTTACATGGAGACCCTTGGAAAAGTACATTCAAGTAGAATAGGACGAGGTGTTCTGGAACGTAAGGTCTGATGGTGTGTTAAATTGAGTGATCGGTTGTACCTTGTAGGTGCTGTATGCTGATGGCACAGTTAGTGTCCACACTGGTCCATGGGCTAGCAAGCGGAGTGGCAGCAGTTCACCACAGAGAGCAGGAAGTGCTCGTAGTCAGACTGGAGAAAGGGCAGAAACACCGACCAAGAAGGCAGGTAAGGTCTGGAATGAAGTATTATATGTTACAGCCATGTAAAATTTCATTATCTGATAAAGAATTAAAGACAGTACACTGTATGCATCTAGGTTATAGAGCACTAATATTGTAAAATATATAATTATAGTGATATACAAGTGATATACATGAGGTATATAATGTATTTCGTTGTGATTGAAACAACACAACCTTATCTGATTATCTTCAGAATAATTCTCTTCATTCATATTTTGGGGTTGCAGCAGTAAGTGCTAAGGGAAAGGCCAGCAAATCCCAGGATAAGATAGCGGAGCAGGCTCCAGAGGAGGATGTGCCAGAGGTTAAGGGAACCTGGGTTACCACATATCCTAATGGGGAGAAAGTGGCCTGTAAAAGTGATGGAAACATGGAGGAACTCAAATCAGTGATGATCAGCTTGGCGTCTGACCCCCAGACAAGTCAGGTTAGTTACTACCACTCTTGGTAGGACCAGTGTTGTTAAGGGCTTAATAGTATTCTCTTTTTTTTACTGGATTATCGTGCACTGTCTGGACAGAAATTTGAAACATTTTACAACTTACTTTACATGGAACTATTTTTCCTTCATAGTCCATGGCAACAAGAGATGACCATGTGATCACCATCAGTTACCCAGATGGTACAACAATCATAGAGCATGCCGATGGTACAAGGATTACGACCTACTACAAGGAGAACCAGATATCTACTGGGGAGGAGGAGTATGAAGACAATGGTATTTACTTCCTTACAGGAAATATGTTGTCACATTAATTAAAGATCTGACTTTGTATGTGACTATACTAAACTGACTGTCTAAATGATTATAAAACATTAATGTTAAAGTGATCAAAGTGATAGGTGATATACAGTGACTGGTGATAATAACCCTATTGTTTTCATTCAGTTTAATCAAAGACTGGACTAGAATGTATTATCAAATTCAATATTTCTTATTTCAATTTTTGCTCTGATTTTTAGACATAAAAGAATTTGAAACCCAAACAGTGAAGTTTGTGAAGGTGGAATGTCCTGCTTATGCTACAGTAGAATTCAATTGTTTAACAAGTGAGAATTTGACCATATTTGGTAATGGTACGACCATCAACGTATTCCCGGACGGATACTACATGTTACACCAGCATGATGGGGGACGAGTAGAGGTAGACATGGAAGGCACCCTCACCTACTACCCTCGTCCAATCAGGAACATGGAACAGCTCCTCCCCGAGAGAGAACTACAGTACATCCTCTGTCACAATGCAGATGTGGTTGTAGAAACTGTTGACTCAGATGGCAATGTATTTAACGTGAAAAGTAATGGGGACTTCACTGTGATTCCTGTAAATGGTGATGCACTTTCTGAATCTAGTATGGACGAAAATAAAATTGATAAAAAATTGACCACTTATAGAGAACATGCTCCACGATTTTTTATTCTCCATTCAGATGGAAGTGGTACTGAATTGTTACGGTACCAGGATGTTGCAGAATATATAAACACAGCAGAACATAGTCCTGCAACTGCAGTGCTTAAAGATGACCTTCCAGATTATCCAGGGGTCCAAGGAATCACCATTCTCAAACCATATCTTGGAGGTCCGTCTGAAAAATTCTTTAAGAAATATGACCAAGAGTCCATCATTCCTCCAGGCATACGTTGCCGAGATCTGACAACTCTTCCTCCAAAGGAATTTAAAACTCCTGGACCAGGCTATGGAAAAAACGTAGGACAGGGACTGTCTGTGGGAGCAGCAGTAAGACAGCCAATCAGAATTCCCATTCTAAAGTGTCCGAATATTCTAGAACTAAGACAACTTATACAGTATAAACCTGTGTCAGGATCCCTCAGAGAAAGGTAAGGAAATAGTGGTAGCTGTAATTATTCTGTGTATCATACCTTAATGACACCCTGCATACGGGAATATTTTAATTCTAAGAGAAACATAAGCACTAGAAAAATGCAGTTTTACCATTGAGGGATGAACAGTGTCACTGATAGTGTCATTTATTTGGGATAACTTTGTTAGAATTTTTCTCAAAAAGAAATTACAACATCTAGATGAATTTTTACCTTTATTTTCTGTGTCCACACAGCCTGCAGGCAGGTGTTAAGGAGTATGCCGAGTTTGTGACAGAAAGAAACAAGGTCACTAACATGATGCAGGTAGTAGATCCAAGGACAGATGAGGAAAGGATACATGCTGCAGATCTGACAGAGATTGGACTACAGACAGCTCAGCGGGAACTCCCACAGTATGAGCCAGGTAAAAAAAAAGGGGTTCTAACATAGCCATTATGAAGGGTTATTATCCTGAAGACTAAGGTTTTTATGCATAAACACAAGTCCTCAGGGTTACAAATGTTATTACCAATGGATGACACTGAGGTAGTCCAATATTGTCCAACTTCTAACTAAGGCAAACTAATAATATCTGTGCTTCAAAATCACATGGTACAAAAACATTTTGATTTCAACAGGTATTTATTAGCATGTGGTACATGTAGTAATTATCGATTTGTGAATATTCAATTTACATTTTAATTTCCAATAGACAGGATTTAATTAAAAAAAAAGGGGGGGGGGGGGGGGGGGATGTGTGTGAAGGATTTATTGTATGATTACAAAACATTGCAGCCAACATCAAAGGCATCTATGAGAAAGTGACAGCACCCCCTGTACCAAGTCCTCCACCAACACCCCAGCCCAAACGTACAATGGCTGACTGGGAGAGGGACCAGAGAGAGATGAACCAGGAAATGGATGGCCGGGATGCTCTCAGGAAGAAGAGGATCCCTACCTACTTTGATAGTGAATTTGGGAAAGCCTTCCTCCTCACACAGGTTATAAACCATTTTTAAAGTCTAATAGGACGAAATCCCTCTGACAGAGTAAATTAGTTTTTAAATTATTTTTTTCTTTATGGTCTAAACTGAGTTGTCCGCATATGACAATGAAAATTACAGTGGTCATATAACTCTGTAGCACAGGACCAGATATATTGATTATCTGAATTGATATATTCCTGGTACATGTATATGATCAATATCTGTGTAATAAATTGTGAAAAAACATTAGCATTAAATTTAAGGTTATTACAATATTCAAATGAAACACATTTTGATAAGTAGAGGAACTTTCTTATTCTGTACTTACCTGTAATAACTACCCTGATTAACAGGCTAAGGATGTGGACGAGATTCTACAACAGTTGTCTGAGGATCCAAGGAAGGATGGTACGGAAGCTGTCCGTGGAAATTCCTCCAGTCAGAGTAACAATCCCCAGCAAATCTCTCCTGACACCAGTGCTTACCCAGCAAGATGTAAGTTAAAATCACACATCTGTAATTTGTTAACGAGGTCAAACAAAAAGTTTGAAATAGATATCATGATCCACTGCATTGTACAGTATAAGAATGCAAAATGTTAGTTTCACCATTCTGAGAATGTTACCTATAATTGTCAATATTTATCTACCCTAACAGCTGTAGCAGCAGTGACCTCTGTCCAGAGTGATCGGTCAAGCACATCACCTGTGGACACACTCCACCCAAAGCAAGTCTCAGATACACCTATATCATATGCAGGTCAGTTTTCATGAATGATTAATGATATCATCTAATTTGTGATTACATTATGACAGTATTTTGACTTGATTCTGTGAAGTAAATAAACAGAAATTTTAACATTGAAGGTTTTTCTCTGTATTATTCTTAAATGATGTGCTTTCCAGTGTATGCAGAAACTGTTCCGTCCCGTGGAGGTATCCGTCCAGGGAATCCAACTCCAGCTCATGCTACAGGTCAAGGCTCCCCAGCTCCACTTCGTCCAGATAATCCCACTCCTGGGCATGCTGTCAAAACCAGCACTGGCCGACCATGTGAGTACTCTTCAGAAAATATAGCTTAAAATTGTCTGTTGTGAATAACTTTGGTATCCTGTTCGTGGTTATTTCAATAATTCAATTGATAAAAAACTGTTAATATCTGTTACAGATAATCCTACTCCAAAACATGCTGGTGGTCAGATAGACTCGCCCTCTGACTTGCCCTCACAGCTTGACTATCCAGCCATCATCATGGAGCAGCCACTGGAGGAGGAAGGTATAACACGGAGGACAAAATTGTCATACAATGTATCTTCTGGCCAGGAGTAACACTGTCATACAATGTATCTTCTGGCCAGGTGTAACACTGTCATATTACAATGTATCTTCTGGTCAGGTGTAACACTGTCATACAATGTATCTTCTGGCCAGGTGTAACACTGTCATATTACAATGTATCTTCTGGTCAGGTGTAACACTGTCATATAATGTATCTTCTGGTCAGGAGTAACACTGTCATACAATGTATCTTCTGGTCAGGTGTAACACTGTCATACAATTTATCTTCTGGCCAGGTGTAACACTGTCATCCAATGTATCTTCTGGTCAGGTGTAACACTGTCATACAGTGTATCTTCTGGCCAGGTGTAACACTGTCATATAATGTATCTTCTGGTCAGGAGTAACACTGTCATACAATGTATCTTCTGGCCAGGTGTAACACTGTCATCCAATGTATCTTCTGGTCAGGAGTAACACTGTCATACAATGTATCTTCTGGTCAGGTGTAACACTGTCATACAATGTATCTTCTGGCCAGGTGTAACACTGTCATCCAATGTATCTTCTGGTCAGGTGTAACACTGTCATACAATGTATCTTCTGGCCAGGAGTAACACTGTCATACAATGTATATATTTTGGCCAGGTGTAACACTGTCATACTATGTCAGTAGCATCTAACTTGAGATTGTCATCAAGCCCTGACTATTAAACATGGTCATAAAAAACTTTAACAATGATAACGTTTCTTCCATGTTGTTTTACTATGTTTAATTTCTAATTGTAGATTATTCAGCTGGTGAGGTTCCAGAGGGAGAGAATGAATTAATCCTAACACGAAGCTTAAAGATGGATGTGACAGGCCGACCTAGGAAGGAGGCTGTGGTGCTCCCTAGGGGTATCAAGGGAGGACGTCCAGGGGCTATCCCCAACACCAAGGTAAGCAGGCTAATATGATTATGAATCTACCAATCTATTGGTCTTCAGAATTCAGTATCTCTTTAGAAGAAAAAAAGCTAGCTTTGTAAAAAAATCAAAAAACAAAAACAAAAAAAAATCTGTTGAACAATGATCATCTATTTCATTTGTCCATATGAACCATATTACGTATTTCTCACACAATTGCTTTATTATATACTATTACTTCCAAACTTTTACCAATTTACCTCCAGCTTTTACAAAAGCTCCCTCTTCTACTGTGATACAGATTGCATTCCAATTTCGTATCGAAATGAAAACTTTAACGAATTGTTATACAATGTGTGATAAGCTTATGTAACTACAGGATAACAAAGTTGATCCCTGTTTCATAATACAGTACAAGACTGTTGAAGTGAGTGTACGACGGAAGGTGAATACATCTGTGACAGCAGGAGCATCGGTCCCATCTCAAGTCCAGCTGGAGAGGATGAGGGGTCTAATTCTACTGCCCGAGGAGATAGATTTTGGAGTCCTGAGAGAGGGCAACACCTACATCTGTACTGTCTGTCTGAAGAACACAGGTGTGGATTCTTGTCGCTTTAAAATCAGACAGCCTCCTCCTGCTACTGGCCTTAGAATCAACTACAAACTAGGACCGGTGAGTGACCATTGTATTCAAGTGATAGTACTTCAAGAGACCAGTACTACTGTTGTCTGTTACTTTGTTTTTGAAATTGTCTGGCAGGATTTAATTTGAAATTCAACCTCTTGCTCACCATGCCTTGTCAAAATGTGTTGAAATGTTTAATGCTTGCTACTTATGTCTGTATTTCCAGTTTTTATAATCTTTATATATTACATAGATTGCAGCTGGGATGAAGACTGACTTGGAGTGTGAACTGTATGCTATCGCCGTCGGAGTGGAGGGAGAGTCCGGGGTTGGCTCAATCAGACATGACCTAGAGATTGTCACAGAAACTGACATACTCTTCCTTCCCATCACAGCAAATATCCTTTTCTGAAATTTGATTAGAAAATAGTTTTTTTTAGCAATATAATTTTGTTTTTGCACTGGTTATATATATATAGATTTTCAGTTCTATGTCCATAAAGATATTACTTTCAAGGTCAGTTCTGATTTTACACTGAATATGATTCTTAACCTGTTCACCTGTTTTGACTGCCGATGCTTACGACAATAGGAGTCCCAACAGTCCCCAAGGAGGGAAGTCCCCTGGCACGCGGCTAGTTTCTACCCGTCCTCCACAGAGTACAGGCATCATTAGACCCAGGAAAAACCCCTTCCCAGGTCATACATTTTAATTAATGTTTACTTGAATTTTAATTGATATATTTGAATTTAGTTACACAATCTTTCCCTTTCTTTTTTAACGAATATTAAAAATAATAATAGGGTATATATCAATTCGATATATATTTGAGACTTCTTGATGTGTTTCTGTTTAAAATGATAATAAGTCAGTTTCTGTGGCTAAATTTCTGTATTTTATTTTTCAGGTCCACCCCAGCCAGATTCAACATATGTGCGATAAAGTTGAGAATGTGTACAGAAAACTATTTATAATTTGCACACATGAAAACTTGGTTTGTGAAGAGACCCAATCATTGTTTTAAATCTGTGATATGTTTCTTTTTGTATGTACATCTACCAAAAAAGTCTCGTCAAACTTAGCTGGTATGTTATACAGCTGTAATGGTTTGTTTCATTAATAAATAACTGTGATATCTTCATTGCAATTTTATTCTGTTCTTTTTAACTTCTCTTCTCCTATGGATGCTAATATGGACACGCTGCAACTAAGGCATACAGGCTTATTCCACCCATTAGATTTATACATGGTTAACATTCCCGCCAAAGACAAGCATTGATATCAGTTTATTTTGGTAATACAATGTGTGCACATTTGCTGCCATCTTGTGGATTTGTGATTTTTTAAAAATTGTACAGAATGATGTGATTAGTACCCTGTAACACTATCATTTGTATATTTTGTATAGATCATATTTATGTAAATTTTGTGAAGATAAATAAATACATGTATATCATATATTGTTAGATTCTTTTTTTCTGTTCGGCCAGGCGTTGTATTGAATATTTCTTCATAACGCATGTACAAAATATAAAGATAGATGTGTAGATCTGTTTGATTGACAGATAGTAACTGATTGACAGTACATTCTACACCAATACCGGTATCTTTTCACAGGAAGGGAAACACAACTTATTTCTTACACAATTTCATATTGTCACAAGCTACTTTTTCAATGATCATCTTTCAGATTGTTTCACGTGATGTCTGTATCTGGATTCTGGTTCAGATTTCACTGAAAACATCAAAGTTAATTACTCTACACAAAACTCAACAAGTTATAACCACCAAAAATATTAGTTTCTGAAGAACAGTTTAAAGTTATACAAAGCAAAATCAAATATTGTATTCAAAATGCATAACATTTTCCAGGTCTGTATCAAATTAAAAAACATTTAGATAAAATAAACACATAGTGTAGTATATATCTGACAAGAGTCCCAGAAGGCCCATTGTGCCTGTATTCATTTTAACAACTTGAACTTCTAGCTGAATGTCACCACTGCAAGTAATTCATTAGTCCAGGGGAACTATAAGTTTCCTCCCTATCCGTCTGTCTATTAGTCCGTCCACGCAAGATGTTGGTGAAAGTCGGTATGTAACTTCAGTAAGAGTAGCTATATGTAGATATCAAGTTAAGAGTTTCAGTGTTTTTAGGTCAAAGTCATGGTCGCTTACTAATTTTTAGTGGTTACATGTTTTGCTTTACCAATAACAAGCATGCTTGTTAATCATAAAATGTTTACAGCTTTCAATATATTTGACTGTGACCTTGAAAGTGGATCAAGAATACGCAATTGGGTTATTCAAGGCACGGCATATGGCTGACTGGATGTGTGTTTTAGATAGATATTTGAACTTTATAACTACATGTACATGTATACATAATACTCAAGCATACTGCTGGACTATAACAATTGACCTCTTGTTTTTGAAATATAGGTTTTTATAATTTAGTTTAGTTAAGTAACCCATTTGACACCAGTGACCGCAGAATTATGTCAAGGTTAACATTTGAATAAACTTTGTTTAGCATTTTATCCCAGCATGTTGTTGGTCCAACATCATTACATTATTTCTCTCGAGAAATTAAATATATTTAAACACACCTGATCACTGTGTCCTTGAAAGTCAGTCATTATCATTCATTATCTTTATCACAGCATGCTTTACTTAACAACTATGACTTCATCCAAGCATGCCTTTTGCACAATATCATGTTCCTATATTTGCTGTATATTGAGATGTCGTTTGTTTGAATATATCAAACCCGTTTGGCCGGTGGGGCCCTGATCGTTTCCGTTTCTCAACCTGAAAGAACCAGAAAATAGTTTTATTGGTCTTTAGCCTTTCAGCTAATCAGCATGAACAATATAAGGTAAGAGTAAGCGTTTAATGTAATACAGACATATGGAGGATGGACATTTGATCTTTAATTAGTAAATGAGAATCAACACCTTCCTTTGTCAAGATGGCTTTATTTCCATTCAATCAAAGGATGACTGCTACCTTCAAGGGTACAAGGTAATTTCGGAGTTGAAACAGCATGATGTATAGGCTGATCCGGAGTGTCGACACGTAGCGTAGGGATATGTGTCCGGGTGGAAGGTTCATGTATTTTTCTAGGTGTCACAGCATTATCGAGCTCAACAGCTGGCAGAGAGGCTGGCGAGACTGGGTTTACATCTGTGGATTGAGAACCGACTGAAGGAGGTCGATCAATCGATGCTTCGGAAGTGCAGACTGGATTATCAGCGTGGACTTTTCGTGTTTTCTGAGGCTTGCCTAAATGATTTGACGTAGAAGTGGGCAATTGCGACTGAGTTGCTGTATCCATTGCCTGTATGCCTGTTGGATTACTTTGAAAAGAGGGTGGTTTCCCATCAAATATGCATGAACACCAACTTTCAGCGATGGCAAAAAGTGAGTGTGCTCGCTCCAACGTTCATGTTCGCTCGAATGACGTTTGGCCAGGGCCATTTCATGGTGGGTTGGGATCTCTCTCCATGTCTCATGCGGTGAGTATCTACCCATTGAGATAGGGATCGCATCCCGAAGAGGTCGTCCAAACCAAAACTAACGCTGGTGATGCCTTGGTCTCTGTACATTAGTATTGGTCGCTGGAATGTATCCACATCAAGAGACCCTGTGGGCGAGATGTTATCCATGAGCATGCGTTTCACAGTCTTTACAGCTAACTCAGCTCTGCAGTTAGCATGGGGGTTGGCAACCGATGAGACCCTATGTCTGTCTCCCCAGGACCTCAGGAACTCCTGTCTGTGTCTTCCCAGCCGTAAACTGATGAAGTGTATTAACAACAGCTAAAGCTTCGCCCTCAACAGGGGAATATCGGCTCTGCTGGATGGGTGAATCTGCTACCAACCAGACACAATTTCCAGCCATCAGGACAGCAGACAGGAGTTTCCGCTGGGCACTCACAGTACTTCTGCATTAAGAAGAACCCAATGTCATCCGCAGACCAATCGGTTGCCAGGCATGTCAACCGATCAGGGTCAAACAAGCGAACACCGTCTTTCATTTCTTGAATGATGATCGTCTGAGGTTGATGGAACAGTCTGTCCAGGTCATCAGTCCAAATGACACGACGACTGGGTGGAGTAAGTCGTGATCTTCAGACGGTGCAGAATGTGAGGATATATGGCTATTCTACGGGACATTCGGTTATGAAATTGGTACCAGCGATTCTTTATGTCATCGTCAACAAGGTAATTTGAACATTTTGGTTCAAAACTTTTGGAAATTTGACTTTTTTCATGTGTATTTGAAAAACATAACACTGTTACCTGTACATCTATAAATAGCCGAGTTTACCTGTTCATTGTACTTCGATACACCCCACTGCGTCTCGGTATTGGACACTGTTAACGTTGAACACATACGCGTACATCCGACTGTGTATACTCATCGCTTAAAACGTAAACAATCCCTGATCTTATAAATATGGACTCAAATGATACATCTCCGAGTAAAGACCAGTACCTTACATCTACACCACAAGGTACTGGTGGTTTGAAACGGGCATTATGTGACCTTAGTGGTTCATTCACTCTGGAAGGCCCTGAGGGTAAAAAATCCAAAATCTTAGCAACGGACCTGAAAGTTATTATTGAAACGGCAGTCACTGAAGCAGTTGAAATGGCTATGACTAATATCAAGTCAGCGTTGTTAGAATCAATCAGCAGTAAATTCGAAAGTGTTGAGAACCGACTAAACAAGTTAGAAAAACAATATGAAGAAAAAGACAAACGGGTGAGCAAACTCGAACAAGAAAATAAAGAAAAAGACAAAATGATTCTTGAACTTCAAAAAGTGTCACGCACAAAAAGCACTATTAACGACGAATTTATTCACAACGAATTCGGGAAAATCTATGAATATGCACACCTACTGGAATCGGAATTAACCGATCTTGCACAATACACGAGGAAAAACAATATTAGGATTCTCGGAATTCCAGAGAAAAACAATGAAAACTGTGTAGATGAAGTATCTGCTATCTTTGAACAATCTCTCAGTTTACACGGCATGATAGTCGAGGTCGCTCATCGCCTTGGCCCAAAGCGAAACATGGCACAGGCAGTTAAAACTCCAAAACCAAGACTAATGATTGTTCGGCTCTTGAAAAGGAACGACAAGATGGCTGTCATGAAGGCAAGATCCAAACTCAGGGATACCCATATTTCTATACACGAGGACCTCACAAAACGAAACCATGATCTGTTACGCGAAGCTCGAAACCACGAAGATATCACCGATGCCTGGGCTTGGAACGCTAAGATATTTGCTCGGGACATTCGTGATAAAATACACCAAATTCGTCTGGACACTAACATTGATACTCTCTTGTAGGCTTGTTGCCGCCATTTAGACTACAAAACACATATCCTTTACACTGTTGTTAATAGCAAAATAGTTGATATACATGTATTGTCTATCCATATCACTGTTTCAGTAACCTAAAAAGTCAATACATGTAATTGCTTCACTACTTATATAAATCTGTGATGCAAGTGATGCGAATTTGCAGTTTTAAAATATTTGATATCAAAAAGATTATACAAAATTTCGATATACATTGTAATTAATTGATGCGATCTTGTAGATCTATGGTACAATACATAATAGGCGAACAACTATTAAACCTCACAAGTAAAATTGTCTGAACTATAGACATATTGAGCTGTACAAAAGATAATAGAAAATGAGGTTGTAGCGTTTTTGAAGCATTACCGTATTTCTTATTGAAGCAATAGCATAATGAACAGTGACAGTTTTTTTAAAAGTCATTTAATCAAGACTTGATTATAGTGTATTGATATAGGGTATTATATATCATTGAAAAATGCATGAAAACTACTTTGAAGTAGTGCCTCATTACTCTACTGTATTTTGTAAAATTCTTTGAGGTACGAATTTGAAAATTAGAAAATGATACTTTACCAAGTTTCGTACATTACTCTATGATGATTAAAGCTGATTACAAACCTGTATACTGATATATTGGAAAGTTACAATATTTTCCTGTAACTATCCCACTGCAAGCTTCGATAATTTGGTCAACGAGTGTTTTGAAATATATGTCTTTTTGATCCGAAATCTGCTTTTTAAAAAACTACTGATTTGATTGTAGACTTGCAATCTTAATGAATGTAACATAACCTGATGAAAACATGTTATTTCTGGGAAAACGAAAGTTTTTTTTGTTTTTGTTTTTATTTTAAGTTAATAAGAGTTTTTACCATGAATTTGGAGCTGCGAATTTGTGACGCGAAACTAACTCTACATTCTGAGAGGTGAACTATGAACATGACGATTATAATCAACTGTTAACATATTTTGAACAACAAAGTTGAAAACTCTTGTTTATTACTTGATGTAATGTAGTCTCCTATAAGATTATAAATCAAATATCTTCTGAACAATACCACGTTACCTGATTAAACTGATTCCTGCGAGTTTTGGAAACAAAATAGAAATTAAAAAAAAAAAAAAAAAAAACTATCAATGTTTTTACTATGATTTATGTTATTCTTTTCCAACCGAACTATATTATACTGGTGCGAGTATTGAACTACGATCCTTTTATACGAAAGCATATGAATATTATCCATAATGAAAGTGATTTTGAACCAGATAAATGGAATTTTTGATACCATATCCGAATTGATCATTGAACTTTAAACCTGCAAATTTTGTCTTAATGATATACTTGATGTGAATTTTATCTACAACATGTCAACTATGTTTTGTTAGGTTGCTTAAGCTAGTACGTCGTTATAGGAAATTCTTAGGAAACTATTTAAGATAATGTTTTTGTATATATTGTTGCTGCTAAAATACGGTACCCATTGTTGTTCTTAACTTTACAAATGTATTCTAGCTTCGTCCCTGGATTAAAGCCTTAACTTTCTCACCTAGCCCTTACTATTTCTATTTCTTTAACTTTCCCCCTCCTTCTACCCCCCAAAATATATGATTGGTCTTGAACAATATAGATGCTCGATTGGCATTTGGAGCCTCAGAATAAGTAACCCTATACGTAACTTGAAAAGTAAAATACATACAAAGTACCGATCTATTCTCCATCGCACACATGCACATGTTGTTAGTTACGATGTTCTTCTTTTGCTTTGCCTGTGCTACCTACCTTCCATAATACTTCTATGTGGTGACATTCATACAAATCCTGGTCCCAGTAAGTTTGATGACCTCTCGATATGTCATATAAACGTCCGAAGTATTCTTGCCTCAACCAATGACAATAACCATCATCACTATAAGCTAGATGAGATAGAAAGTATACTCTGTAACCAATTAATGTACGACATCATTGCTGTCAGTGAGACATGGTTATGTCCAGAGCTAAATGATTCCATCATTCTTCTTCCTGGCTATATTCTTTTTCGAAATGATAGAAATAGGCATGGCGGTGGTGTGGCAATTTACATTCGCGAAGCCATTACTAGTAAACGGCGGTTAGATCTTGAGTCGCCTAACATCGAAAGCATTATCTTAGAAATATCCCATCCGTTAGGGAGTATCTTCTTTGGAACATTTTACAGACCACCTAATCAAGATGCCCAAACTAAAACTTCTTTTCTAACTTACTTATCTGATAATATCCAAGCCATGCAGTCTGAAAATCCTTTAAATATCGTCCTTGTCGGCGATTTTAACGATAGATGTTCATCATGGGATGACCGCCACATAAACAGTGAACTAGGAAAACGTCTTTTTAATATTACCCATCAAAATAACATGCACCAACTAATAGACCTACCAACTCACATCACGGACACCTCTGCTTACATTCTTGATCTAATTTTTGTTGATAAAACCCAGTTTGTTGTAAATCACGGAGTAAGTTCCCCACTTTGTAATCTCGATCATTGTACTATACACTGTAAACTAAAGTATAAAGTACCTAAACAGCAATCCTATCAAAGAACTACATGGGATTACAAAACAGCGGATCTTGTAGGCCTTAACAATGCTTTTACCACTGCTCACATAGACATATTTTTTGGCTTATTCGATCACATAGATGACATCATAACAAATGTAAATAAATTTATCCTCGATACATGTAAATCCTTTATCTTATGCAAAAATGTAACCGTTCGTCCCCGTGACAAACCTTGGTTAACAAACGAGGTCAGGAGAGCATTCAGAACTAGGGATAGGTGTTTAAAATCATTTCAGCGTACTAAAAACGAGTGTGACAAGCTAGGATACCAAGTAGCCCGTAGGGAAGCAAATCGCCTAAAACGAGACGCATTAAAACGATATCAAGAATCCACTATCCATACACTAACGAACAAAAACACTAATACAAAAAAATTCTGGTCTATCACCAAATCACTTCTAGGGAAAAAGTCGGATCATCTAATCCCTCCTCTTACTGAAAACAACCAAATTATTAACGACGATAAAAATAAAGCAGAACTATTCAATAAGTATTTCTCCGATCAATGTACAATTAATGACAATGTCGACAAACCAGTTCTACCTACCATAGATGCAAATGTTAATATGCCATCTATCACTGATATTCAAACTAGTCCAGAGGAAGTATGTAAATTATTGCGGTCACTTAAAGGGACTAAATGGCTAGATTTCCACTTAAATAATATATAAAAAAGGGTATACGATTTAAAATGATGTAAAAAGTTAAGCACTTTATGTTAATTATACATTTCAAAAGTGTCCATAACAATTTGTTAAAATTTAATGAAAAAAATAAAATAAATTTGACTAACCTAGTAGTTATTTCATATTATTAGTTTTCGATGTGTGTAAACAAATACCTCTGCGTACCTTTGCGCATGCGCGATGCGGGAAATTGGAAACATCATAACAAAAATGGCGAACACCCGATCTAAGTGGAAGGGTCCTGAATCAGTTTTAACCGAGAGCACGAAGAAACGAATAATCGAGAACGTGATTTTAACTTCACAAAGACGAACACGTATCTTAGAGACAGAGCAAGCAGATGGCATCAGTTAAAAAAGACCGAAGGGATTAAAACAGACCCTCCTTTGGCCAAGCTAATGCCTTGAACAGGTTAGTTGACAGCACTGGACTTCGATGTTTCGTAGATCAACTGTCGTGTACGCCCAGATGATGACTTGATAGTACTTGATGATACATAATTATCATAAATGGTAACAACTGATATCGAGATTAAGCTTAAGAAAGGTCACGTAGTGTTAACACGGCATGAATCGCTTGGTATTGGCCTCAACATGTCCTAATTATAAATGGGAATACAAATCAAAGGGGGCGCCCAAGAGGGAATTTTGACATTTGTCAAATTAATCGTATTATACCAGAAAGTAAACTTGATGACTTTATGCTTTTGTTAGACTGCCTGTATATTACACATTAAGTTTACATTGTGTTATTAATATTCCGTTGTACAGTTTTGAAAGCAAGCCTGAGATCTAGAGCGTACGTATAGATCTGGTCATAAAGAAACTGAAGCCAATGAAGATGACCACAGGCGACATGGAGTACATGCAGCCACTACGGACGACACTATTACTAGTCGCACTTAGGTATTTTTCATAGTTAATTAATCCTTGAAGCCATTAATTAAGAAATATTTATATAAATCATTAGCATTTGGATGCGAAGGAAGAACATTATTTATTTATTGAGTCCAGAGACCTGACCTATATAGGTCTCTGTTGAGTCGTATAATTAAAAAGTCGTGGAATAGTTTCTGTCGATGCTAATTAACATTCAAAATTCTCATAATCATACAACACAAGTCATGTATCACTGTGAACTGTTATTACGTTATGATTTGCATATTGATATACAAAAAAATGTAGATATATATATGTATATAATATAGGCGTCAAGTTTGATTACATGTTTTGGTCTATAGTATATGACACATATTGTATATAATCAGTTTGAAAACATAACCAATTCCTAGACATGTATTGGTTTGTAATCAGATACCACCAACCGATCAATTTTCGATAACAATTTTTTTTTCTAATTAAAATGAATGGATTTGATATATTGTTTTTGTTTAGCAGCTACCAATAATGGATTTTTTTTGTAATTAATAATTTGAATCAGAATAAGTGAACCAATCAGTTTTGACCACTATAATTCATGCATGAGCTGCATGCATGTGTAGCGGGACTGGACTGAGTCGATCATCAGTGACCAGGTAGCTCAATAGTTGGTAGAGCATCCGGCTGGTGTTCGGAGGCCCGGGTTGGAACCCCGGTCTGGCCGCTTACGCTACATTATCTCCTGATCTCCTGTTACACATGTATCCTCTACTTTTAACACTTGTTGAAAATTGCTGAATTCTTAGTGTATTTGGTAAGATATTGTGCAATTGGAGATTGAAAAACTTCTGGAGTATCAATTTCGTGAATTTAGTATGTTTTTTTTTTTTGCATTATATATTTTCGGGCCTAATGGCCATCTTCATACGCAGTAACGCTTCATTTATTTGACGTCTTGGATACCACATTATGATGTCACATATACAATATCATGCCTTAAGATAGTCATTAGGCCCGAAAACGTAAGCGAAACACAACATATGTTGTGTTGAATTTACATTTTTCAACTATTGATACTGGTATACATATTTAAGACCCAGCAGAAGCCTTGATTGTGTGTAGAGGCTAATTAAGCTTGAATGTGAGTTGAGAAAATGTTGACAGGCGAATTATTTTATGAAAAATCAGACAAAATATCGTGAAGAGCCATCTTTGCATGATAAATCAATATAAATCAATATAAGGCATGATTATAATATTGCCAATTTTACACATTTTGTTGGTTTGTGTAACTGGAAATTACATTGATTTTGTGTAAGAAAATATCTTTTCTTCTTCTTATAGATATCACAGGATTTATAACACAAAAGTTCTTGGAGGACAAAAAGTGCCGTACAAGGTGGAAAGGACATACCAACACATCCAGGGACTCATCAATCTGATAGTGGCCAACAGAATAACAGATAGAACTGGAATATCTAGCCAAAACCCTTGCATCAAATAGATCCCAGAAGATTCAAACTCCTAGCCCATGCTCCTCCACCATCTACTGCCCAAATGGTAGAGGAGAAGAAATCCCAATTAAGATGAATGGGAATAATTGACATTTTGAGACTAATCACGTTCCAGAGACTATTACTTTTGAATATCTGTCCTTACGTTTAGTAGCTGACCTGGTCTGAAGGACCAAGGTGAGTATGCCATACTGAGGCGTCCGGCATTCGTCTGTCAACATTGTCAACACAATATTTGAATAACTTGAGTAAATGTCAGAATATACCAAATTTGATAAAACTTTATAAGCAGCCATATATCGACAAGATCTCAGACAACTTCAAAAATAGAAATTATTGGACAGTAGTTTTTGACAGTAGTTTGCAGAGTTATTGCCCTTTGTAATGGTCTTATTATTAACATTTTTTTAGTTCACTGGTCAGAATGGAAACTCTTTTAGAAATTCTACTAGTCCTGAACAATTAAATGGATTTAATGAAATTTGGTCAGGAGAATTATGTGGCAATGTTATACTACTTATACTTATACTTGTTATATTACTTTTGAATATCTGTCCTCACAAGTAATTTATAAACTCTCAAAATTCATTGATGTCAACACCCACTAGTGCTCAATAGTCTTTAATGTCAACACACACTAGTACTCAATAGTCATGGATGACAACACTCACCAGTAGTAGTACTCAATAGTCATTTATGTCAACACTCACTAATACTCATGTCATATATGTCAACACTCACTAATACTCAATAGTCATGGATGACAACACTCACTAGTACTCATTAGTAACGTATGTCAACACTCCATAATACTCAATAGTCATTGATGTCAACACTCAATTATCACTGATGCCAACAATTGTCATTGATGTTAAGTCACTAGTCATGGCAGTCAACTTTCTCTAGTCATTGATGCCAATGCTTACATCTGAGCAAGACAATAAATACAATGTGGTAAATTCTTTATATTCATGTTTGACTTTTCTCAGTGTTTTCTCTATCAAAACTATTTGTGAGACAAATTGTACTGTGCATTTACTGTTTAGTGTATTATCAACATCATAAGTCACTGTTCTGTTGATATTCTGATAAATTAGGGTTAGATCTTTAGGTCACCTGAGATGAAGTATGAAGTGACCTATTCTAACTGACTTTTGTCCGTCGTCTTTCGTTGTTTGTCTTTAAACAATTTGTCAGTAAGCTTTCATGGTCAAAAGGTCAACCAAAACTGTGGATTACATAGTCCCAACCTCCAGGGACCTGAGGGGCAGGGTCAAAAAGGGTCAAATTGACTAAAATTTGAAAGATCTTCTCAGCTCGCAGATATGGTAGAATCATATACTGGTGTCTTTAACAAAAATTGTGAATTTCATAACCCTGATGGGGGACTAAATTTATATAGGGAAATCACAATTTTGATCAGCATTTGTTTGATTTCTATTGAAATTCATTCTAACTTCATTAACATTATCAGCATGGGATGACAGCTTGATCGCATGCACATGTTGGCCCTGACTGACCTTCTGGGCGAGGCTAAAAAGGGTCAATTAAATTGAATATTTCAAAACTCAGGTGACCATTAAGGCCAATTGGCCTCTTGTTTTACATAAGCCAGTATCAGTGAAAACTGATGCATATGAAATATGGTACATAAAACAAAAGGTTTCCATGAATTCAATGATGTAATGTAATTTATTTTGATTTTATATCAAACCTTTTCACTGCACAGGTGTCAAAACAACTTCCTTGAAATAAGATAATTCAGCTTATGTGTATGGGCAAACGGACAAAGTGATTACCAATAAAATGCTTAAATTTTCACGATTTCTATATTTTCTTTACTCCTGTCACCTTGACCTCTACCCATATATAATTAGACTGCATGCTCTGCTGACTTGCCAATCAAGATGATATTGAGGTTGACTGAAATACAAGAACATGTAACATATACATTTTTTTTTGTAAATGAACATAATTGTACATGTAGGTAAACTTGAGAATAATCCAATTCCTCAATCCATGACTGTCATTGAGACTGTCCGCTAATCATTGAATTATTAAAACAGTATGGACATCAGTATTGTGAATTAAATATCTCATTTATATCGATGATAAATTGATATAAGTGAGATAATACATTATTGATATAAATGAGATAATCAACAATACTCATATCCATCTTTTACCATGTATCAGTGTTATCCATTTGTTAACGTACATATTTAATTATATAATTCATTAAATAACGTACAAGGCTTTCAACAACATTTTAACTATAATCATTAAACAGAAGCAAAGTTAAGTGCAAAAACTACTAACTCAATGAAGGTTCCGATTTTTAATTAGGATGTCAATCTGAAAGGCCGAGGGATTCAAACAGTCGAATAAATTACAATTTCTGTGTAAAACTGAATTATTTTTTCTAGACCTACAGTTTGTGTATTGCTCTCAGTGCAATCAATTTACAATGTCGATCTCCATTAATCAGATTTAAATCGAATTCACTTTTGGGTAGGCCTATCACGTTAGTGATCGGCATTTTTTTTGTATGTTACAACAGAGACATATATGTCTGGTTACAACTGTATAGCTGTTACGTCGTCACAGCACTTACGGTCATACAAAATAGCAATTCCAATTTGAGTTTACACTTCGATTTCTTACATTGGGACGATATTGAATTGAATGAACACTTCAAAGATGAATAATAATAATATTTTCCTACATCACAATAAACGAAACGAAGTCCCCTTTGGAGGCCCCATTGCCGAATGTCAAAATTTTACATGCTACTTCTGAGGGTTATACGTACTTTTATCTGTTTGAGCTCTCAATCAACAATAGTGAATAACGATCGGTACTCCTCGAGACCGTATAAACCATCCGATTGCAAAGTAATCACGTTCTACATCCACGTGACAAAATGTTTACACTTACCTCGATTCCATTTTCGTCGGGTGAAAGCGAGGATACTGAAATCATGTGACGCACTCGGCTCTCTCCGATGTAAACAACAAATGTTGTTCAGCGATAATTCGAAGTTGATAAACATTGCCAATATTTCACAAAAAGTGTCATAATTTTGTAAACAATTTAATTTCAAGTATCACAACGCTTTCCGGAAATCAAATGCATGTAGAAATTATTGAAATCTAACCATTTAGTCCCTTTAACACAAGCAAATCCACTGGGCCTGACGGCATAGGAAATTTCATTCTAAAACATTGTGCAGAATCCCTTTGTCATATATGGGCGTATATATTTAATCTGTCTCTAAGCTTAGGCTGCTTTCCAGGCATATGGAAAACGGCCCAAGTGTGTCCAATCCATAAAAAGAATAGCAAAAAAGATGTAAAAAATTACCGTCCTATATCTCTGCTTTCAAATATATCAAAATGTCTCGAAAAAATTGTCTACAAACGCATTTATGAATTTCTTGTCGCAAATAATATCCTTATAAAAGAAAACTCTGGTTTTAAAAAACACGACTCTACCGTTAACCAATTACTTAAAATTATTCATAAAATTTATAAAAGCATTAACGATGGGAAAGAAGTCTGTACTGTATTCTTAGATGTTTCAAAAGCTTTTGATAAGGTATGGCACGAAGGATTAATATACAAACTAGAAAACATTGGTATCAGTGGAAATCTACTTAAATGGCTTAAAAGTTATCTTACCAACAGAAATCAATTTGTTGTTTTAAATGGACAATCATCAGAACGCATGTACATCAATGCGGGTGTCCCTCAAGGCTCTATACTAGGCCCTCTTTTATTTCTAATATATGTTAATGATATCAACATTGGAATTCTTTCTGACATTAATTTATTTGCAGATGACACATCTCTCTCTTCTGAAATTAATAACCGTGGCTCTATCGACAATCTAAATAACGACCTATCTACTCTATCAAGCTGGGCTAAACGATGGTTGATAACTTTTAATGCAGCTAAAACAGAACTAGTTTTATTCTCCAAAAAACGTGTCTTAAACTACCCCGATATTACACTCAATGATGTTCCTATTCAGCACTTCAACACGCATAAACACCTTGGCATATCATTATCTGGAGATTTGAGCTGGCATGTGCATATATCTGACATTGTTGCTAGGGCAAATAAAATACTAAACATGTTACAGTCATTAGCATACTTAATCCCTCGGGGCGGTTTAGTGATACTCTATAAATCATTGGTTAGGTCTATTCTAGAATATGGCAGTATACTCTTTGATAATTGCAACCAATACGAATCCGACCTTATTGAAAGTGTCCAGCGAAGGGCAGCTCTAATTTGCACAGGAGGGTATAAAGTTACCAAATATACTAAACTTCTATCTGAACTAGGTTGGGAGTTACTTAGTGACAGAAGGAAAAATTCTCGATTAAAAATGATTTTCAAAATCAAACATAATATGGGTCCTTCATATTTGGAAAACATCTGTCCACTTCTCTGTCATCGCACACAAAATTACAACTTCAGAAATTCAAACACAATTCTACCTATTCCTTCCAGAAAGTCGTTCTATCACCAATCTTTCTTTCCCAGAACTATAAGAGACTGGAACAACCTACCTGAACATATTCGGAACAAACCAACGCTTGAATCTTTTTCACAAGCCCTATCACAACTCTCTACTCCAGTCTCAAATGATTTGTATATTTATGGCCATGGGAAAGGAAAAATCAATCATTGTAGACTAAGAATGGGTCTTAGCGCCCTGAACAAACAAAGATTCTTATACCGATTAACACCCAATAAATATTGTGACGACTGTACGGATTCCCCCGAAGACGAAAAACATTTCTTTTTTACCTGTCCAAAATATAACAACTTGCGTATGAAATTGTTAAGAAAAACTTGCAACGAATTGGCTCCAAATGTAAATCCAGATCTCATTGTAAATCTTATGCCTGATCTCCTTTTAAACATTATATTGCATGGCTCTGACAACAATACCGATTCCTCAAACAAAAATATTTTTGACTTTGTATTTGAATATATTGTTGATTCAAAAAGGTTCTAATTTCATCTTTAACACACACACCCCCCCCCCCCCCTTCCCATACCTTCACTCTCTTTGCTTTACCACTTTCCCTCTATCCTCATCCTTCCTCTCCACCTCATCTTCTTTATGTTATGGAATGTATGTGTGCGTGAGAGAGCGTGTGTTATGATTACGTCTTGTACATACTGTATTGTTTTATGTGTTGAGGAGAGCATCTCGTAGCCCTAGGGCTGTTTGTGATCCTCATTAAACAAATAAAGAATTAGAACAGTCCAAATGAACTGCGTAGAAGACTTCAGTAGGGCACGGAATGGCTTCATCTGTTGAGTCATTGAGAATGCATAGCCCCTTTGATTGATTAGACCAAACCAGGCTCTGTCACCACTGATGTCCTTTGGTGTGGGAAAATTCCTGATGGAATCCAAAAAAATTGAGCTAGGTCGGATGTTAGTTGGCATAATTGTGAGACCTGCAAAGTCAATTGTGTCCTGGGCAAACTGGATTTTTGGGGGTTCAAGGTGATGCCATTGCGTGCGCAAAAGTCAAGCCAGTTGCGTGTCTGGAAGAACGATGCTTCTATTGAGGAAGCCAACATGCAGGTGTCATCCACACATTTGACTTTATTCTGGAAATTAGAGATGATGGCATCGAATCACTGAATGTAAGCATCGCCACTTGCCAGGAAACCTTGAGGTGCAACCCTGTACCTGTACCGCCCCCATGGTGTGATGAAAGTGGTAAAATGTCGGTCCTCCTCACGAATGAGCACAGAATGATACCCGTTGCATGCATCAGTCACTGTCTTCTTCATGTCTTGAAGGGGCCGCGGTGGCCGAGTGGTTAAGGTGTCTCGACACTGTATCACTAGCCCTCCACCTCTGGGTTTCGAGTTTGAGACCTACGTGGGGCAGTTGCCTGGTACTGACTGTAGGCCGGTGGTTTTTCTCCGGATAATCCGGCTTTCCTCCACCTCCAAAACCTGGCATGTACTTAAATGACACTGGCTGTTAATAGGACGTTAAACAAAAACAAACAAACAAAAATCATGCCTTGAGGGACTCGGTCTGCCAAATGGAAGGGGCTTGGCACATGATGAGTCTGTCGAACAGAATGCTGATTTTGCGGCTGTATATCGACAGTACGTCTGGGAGAGCCATCAGCTTTAGCAGACCTATATCCACGAACACCAGGTTGTTGGTGTGTTGGGAGTAACATGCTCAAGTACTCCAATGCTAAAATTCCTCTCAAGGTCATGGACTTATTTTGGCAGTGGATAGGAACTAGAGCTGGCTTAAAGTTATGGACAGCTACAGGTTTGGCATCAGGGACGACATGGAGGTGCAGGGGCTCACAATTCGAGTGGCAGTCGTTGGTGTTCGCATACATTGAAGGTCGTAGCACTGTAATAGTCCAGTAGCTAATCCTTCAACGCCTCCAAATTGTTTTCAGTTGCAGTTAACCCTGGTGGTAGGTAAGGGGATTGGTGTTTGCTGGCGTCTTGGACAAGAGCATGTCATGTCATCTGAGTCCTTGATGGAGGAGGCAGTGTCTGAAGGCATGGGGTTCATGACCATCGGGAACTCTCTACAAAGAAATGCATTCTCCATGGATTCAGAGATATGACGGAGCAAACGAGTTGATTGTGTAGATCAAGCATAATCCGAAATGACGATATTTACCAAAATGGCACCAATCACGCCAAGGTTCTCCTTTATGGCACCCTGCATCACAAGTTTGCATGACTAGAAGGGGGTTCTGCGCCTGTATACCGAGGGTCTTGGCTAACTCCAGGGGTAGTATTGATCTGTGGCATCCTTTATCTGCCACCATGGATAAAGTGACAGATTTAAGCTTGAATGTGTTCTTTATGGGGTGTCCGAATGACTTGTGATCCTGAGGCAGCACGCTCATGGTTACCAAGAGCATGGTATGAGGTTTGGAAGGGCGAGCAACCCATTGTCCGTCAAACACATGATGATCCAGTGTTGAATGGTATACCATTGTCAGACGATGACGACTTCCTTCCTGACCCTTCCTTGAGTGATGGATACCCTTAATCATGCAGTTACGTCCCGGTACAGGCTTCTCTTCCTTTCTTGCAGCTTTGCTTATACGGAAACATCACATCGTCAATTCATGATGCGTTCTTTGACGTACTTCCGGAGGATGAAGCGGTCACACTGAAGATGGCGTTGGCGGACTTCAGTTCTGTGGAACAGGACGACCTTATTGATGTCCTTGAAATTCATGAATCAAAGAAACTGCCTACAGCCGCCAATATTGCAAAGCTACTAGAGGAAATCGCCCATAAGGAGCTGATCCAATCTCTAATGCTTACTGTAGAATGTTTCGAACCTGTCTTAGAACAAATTCAAAATACATGTAACTCCAAAACAGCTACTTCAACATTCAACAGACGTCGTCCCAACTACCAAGCTAGTAAACAAAATTCTTAAGTTTCCAGTGGCCATGGGTGCAAAGGAGCAAGCCACTGAGAATCATCTGAAACGATTTATCAGGGAGCTGAATAAAGAAACGCATTGTAAGTTTGTCCGCTTTTGTATTGGGTCCGACTTGCTAGTCGAAAGGATATCACAGTTTCGTTCGTAAGTGTCAGTGGGTTAGGAAGAAGACCTGTTGCCGACATTTGCTCATGTCTTCTGGAGTTGTCGAAGATGTATGAAAGTTTTCCGGAATTCAGATATGAACTCATGGCGGTATTGTCGTCCAATGTATGGGTCATGGATATTATCTAGAGATATCTTTAGATCACATATGCTCACTGTGTTCAAGACATTCAACCTTTTTTTAAAATCTTTGTCATTTGTTTGATGCCATGTCCATAATGTCCATTGACACCAAGTATAATTCAAACGGATCTGTTTGATTTTTGATGATCAACGAAGCTTTTTTCCTTAACAAAACGGTGTTTTTTTTCGTTTTTTTTTTTGTTTTTGTTTTTTCTTGTTTTTTTTTATTATTTGATTTTTTGTTTGCATTGTTTTTGTTTTTTGTTTTTGTTTTTTTCTCATTGTAACGCTAAATAAATGATGAGTCATATTCATAATTCGATTCATAGAACAACTAACTTAATAGTGCTTAAGTTCTTGGATTTGATATGTCAATCAAACTGAAGTTAGAAGAAACGTGTCCCTTTGCTAATTCTCCATTTGGAAAGAACAATGAAATGGCCTCTTTCATTATTTCTTTTTTTCTGGCAGTTTTCGACAACTTAGTTTTTTCTGATGCTACCTCTTTTTTTCTTTCGCGCTAGGGTGCTTCTTTTGTGGCTTTTGTGAATCCATCCTAATTCGATCTGGCGATTTTGTTTGGCAGTATGGCGGTTTCCATACGGACGGTGAGGGTTCCTCATTTCCTCGGATTCAACGTCGTATGCAGAAAATCGCGTGGAGTTTTTCTTACCGGATGCCTCGTCATGCTTCTGTTGTAGAACTGTAAGATGCTTGTTTTTCTTCTTTTTGGGTGGCTGTTGTTTGCGCAAATAAGACCTCAGTCGGAGGCGATCTCTGTGGAGTGGTATGTAATTTGACAGGTCTTTATCATTCATCAGATTGATAAGATCGGGCGTGATCTGAAATATGAAACTACTTTAATAGAATTCCATTTAACATACACGAAAAAAATGTATTTGTTACATTTGAGAATTCGATTACCATTAGGGTTCTAGCATTGTTCTAGAAACATATATCAAGCGTTAACCACCTACAACCATTTAAGCATTGAGGTTGATTTTTTTTATTTCCATCGGGGTATGAAAAGAATTTTTTTGCAAACTTTGTAAGAATCCGCGTACGGATTCTTACAAAGTTTGCAAAAAAAAAATCTTTTCATACCCCGATGGAAATAAAAAAAATCAACCTCAATGCTTATAATTAATTCCAGTTAATTGTCTTTTTCTAATTCAAATAATGTTTTATGTACAATTTTACGGGTTTTATTTGGGATTCTTTTTCTCAAATCAATACGCAACGTCAATTGTCGTATTGTGACGTCACATTTTTCGCGCCATTCTCGGAATTTATTTCATTTAAGCATTGATGTCATTTTTTTTTTTTTTTTAGTTTCATCGGGGTATGAAACAAATTTTGTTTGCAAACTGTATGAATCCGCGTAGCGGATTCTTACAGAAGTTTGTAAACAAAATTTGTTTCATACCCCGATGAAACTAAAAAAAAAATGACATCAACGCTAATAATTAATTTTTGAAAATGATTTTCTAATTTAAAATTTAACAATTTTACGGGTTTTATTTGGGATTCTTTTTCTCAAATCAATACGCAACGTCAATTGTCGTATTGTGACGTCACATTTTTTGCGCCATTCTCGGAATTTCTTTCATAGAAGATTCGACAAATCACATTTGAGTATTTACCGTGAAAACAAAGAAAAAATAGTTATTCTGTAGTGGTTATAAAGATATGCAGCATTCCTGTTATACATCAAATGTAAGTTACATGTTCAAGGGACTGTATGGTTGCTAGAATAAATGTAAAATGTATTTAATCTCGAATCTGTAACAGCATGAAAGGTCTCATCAGTTGATCACTACAATGATTAATTCAAGAGTATGTTCATGTCATATTTCAGCTAATTTTGCATGTATATACTCATTTTTTTACAACTAATAAGGTAATAAAACTTTCCTTTGCTAAAGATTGGTCTTCAAATGAATGTTCATTTTAGAAATAAAGTAAACTATCGATGTTTAAACAAAAGCTACAGTTTTTATTACTAATTTTTTTTCATATTTTTCACGATATAGACATCTTTTAGTGTCCAAAGATAACTTCATAAAGAAACAAGAGACCAGCGAGTTTCAGCAGTCGTCTGACTATAATAACCCTATAAGCATAGTGTAGGATGGCCGTCTTATATTCCGAATGTCCGATAATCCGGAGGCGCAATTGTCCAAACGGCCGATATTCCGAAGGCCCGTTAGTTTGAAAATAGGTATATATATATATATATATATATTGTAATTGGGCTGTATGGTTATATGCCAGCAATACACAAAATTGTTACTAATATTTAAAAAGAAAAATTTTAAAGATAGGTAATTAGTTTGTTACAGTTTCTGATATAAATTGCCTCATAGGGAACTTTCTTAGATACACATTTTGCCTGACATATTCAACCGAAATTCTCAGTTAAACAAATAATGATATCAAAAACAATTTTAGTTACAATTTCGAATATTGCTGGCATATCCATTCGACGACCATGGCGAATTAATGCGTATATGTATTTATCCGATTGGGTATGGTCAAGCCTCATTGAAACCCCAAATTATAAAATATGGTGCTGTTGGTAAGGTTATAGCCCATCACGCCGGGCATCAGTATTAATTAGATTACTTAATTAGTCAGGTCACAAATCACCTTAAAATATGTCCACATAGGTCAAAACGTTAGCTCTGTAATCCTGTTTTAGTATGTGCTTTGGCCGACTTCGAGCGTACAAATAACCAAATTTAAATTAGAATAGATAGTTAGTATACTTTGCGCCCGAGGTCGACAGTACATTAGTGTCATTTTCTACGGAAGCCGGTAAGGGTAAACTTTTAATGTCGTAATTACTAGAAATGTTAAGCAATATTACGTGAACGTGTTCCTTTGCGTGTAGGCTACACGTACACGTTGGCGTTATTTGAAGCGTCTATTTTGAACGCTGGATTTCTCGATATTTTGTAACTAAATCAAGAAAGACTTAATTTTTTCAGAAAATTCATATGCTCAAAAAACATTCAACAGAAAATTTCATTGCGAATATCCGCAATTCAAACAAAATTGTCTACACGTTTGGACTTGGTTGTTGCTACGTGTAGCAGATGCAAAACCACATAAATCGATGACGTCATGCTGACGTTATTCTGGGGTATTCCCTTCTACACGTAAACGCAGGGTTGCTTAACGACTTACTGATCTCGTAATCACAACATAGCTATCTCGTAATAACGACTTAGTGAAATACATATGATTGTGCGAAAGCCATTTGTTTCATTCAAAACAATTCTTTTCGCACCATCCTACATGTATGTGGTTTTTCTCTAGTAAGTCGTAATTACGGAATACTATACGTCGTAATTGCGACAGACTAATGTAACAGGAGAAAGAGAAAATGTAGCAGCTAGACTGAGGTTCGATCCCGGGACTCTGAACTCTAAGACGAACACTCTACCAACTCGGTCTCCGAGGATCGAACCAGTCCAGGTCGGCTGCATTCCTCCCTCTTTTTTCAAGTCTTCGTCCCCGAAAGTTCGGGTATCCTATATTGCTAAACGTACTCTCAATGCTTTAAACAAGGGTTAGCAAGCTCGCCAATTACGTAACAGGAGTAAGAGAAAATGTAGCAGCCAAACCGGGGTTCGAACCCTGGACCCCCGAAATCTAGACGGACAATCTACCAACTAAGCTACATTGTACCTGGTCATCGATGATCAAACCAGTCCAGTTCCGCAACACTAAGTTTACTTCATGTGGCACTAACCGGCTTCCGTAATTTGCAGGGAACAAACATTTTGAATCTTTGATAAAAAAAAAAAAAAAAAAAAAAATACCAAGTCCCGCACACAGCCCTTTTCCTAGCATACAGAAGGCGTAACCCCTGCGCGACGAGCTTTATGCCACTTCGGTAAAGAAATGTAAAATTTAACCTATTACTAAGTATTCACAATATAGACGAAACTGTTTTCACAAAATATATCTTATTCTTTCGAACTATATCAGACTTGTAAATTTAATTAAAATGAAGTCGTTTATTTCCATATAACCCATATTGCATCTGTGAACCCCTCAAACCCCCGGAGGGTGAAGCCCTTCCATTTGTAACTGCTATCGTTAAAACATGAGTGTTATTTATTGCTTAGTTCCAGGATAGCAATACAGCCAAATTGTCCGCTTTTACCCGAACCCCTCAGTCCCCTGGAGACCAGGTCAACCATTTGTGAACAACTAGGGATAAACGGACGACAGGACGGACGGACGATGGACGCCAGACGCCATGGCATAACATATTCACCTTGGTCTAGTCAAGTAACCTCAGTGTATCACGTGACTGCAGAAGTGACGTCATACTATATTCTCTATCAAGCTGATGACTCGACAGGCAGCCGTGTCCCGATAGTATGGTGATATTTGTTATACATTGTATATGCCATGAGGGCAAAATGTCAAGAGGTAATGGCCATGAGGGTTTTTCTGGTCAAGAGGACCGTATGTTTATCCCAGTTCGATGTGGTGAGGTCAGATGACAGTTGATTGGATGGCAAGAGGCCATGCCGCCATTTTTAAGTTGTCGAGGTGCAAATCTTGAAATTGATTTTATAACCGAGTATTTGTTGAGTGAGACGACACTACATGTCCGGTATATTATGTATACTGATAGAAAATTAACATTATTTTGGAAGTCTGCAGTATTAAGGGTTTATTGTCCTTTCAACTCCTTTCCCTCCGTCCTCATTCCCACATTCAATGTGACATTGCCCCATCTCCCTCCCGCCTGACTACGTCCAGGGCGACGTTTATGATCTAGCTAGACAATCCCGAAACATATAACAGGAACTGATACCTGGAATGTGATAACAGTTACACTGAGGATAAGGTTAAAATCGGTATTAAGGACAAGGGGTAATTTGAAAAGCCCACCCACCGATGTTTGGTAAAATACATGTAATTATAAATATATATATATATATAATAAAACAAAAAGTCAAACACAGATCTGCTGTCTTCCTAGTACTTTCGCGGCTACATTCTGTCGCTCTTCAGGGGATTATGAATTTTATATTCGGTACATCATTTTATGACGTCACAGTTTGATGACGTCATAATAGTAGGGTACATAATTTATAAAACACTTATTTGTCCAGTTTACAAGGGTTGAGACCAACTATTCATAACATGTATCATATGTTTTATATATCATATATCATATATTTTCGTCTATATACGTCTACCAATGTAGTACTAGGGAGACAGCAGATCTGTGTTTGACTTTTTGTTTTATTATTATTTACCGTCACATGGACATTTCAACTTTATTCAATAAATACGTTTGCCGAAGGGTTCATTGTGGTTTCTCCAGTTACTAAAACATTATTCTTATTGTATTTTATTGTATTTCCAGTACTTCTTATATATATTATGTGATTGTATTTGTGATTTTTTGTGTTTTGATAAAGGGGCGGATTGCCTCGAAAATTTAACAAACCTTATTGTTTACACTGTTTGAATTACTTCTTTGCCCCATATATATATATATATATAGTAATAATAATAAAAAACACAAACCAGAAATTCACACTAGCGCTTTCAACATGCTTTGAGAGCAAGCTCTTCAGGTGTAGTGAAAGGATTTATTTGTGACGTCATCACTGTGTGTCATAGTTACGTCAAAACAACATAGATTGATGACGTCATAAAAGACAATGATCAAAAGTACACATAAATACAAAATTGATGACGTCAAAATAAAAAGATACACAATTAGAAATTATGTAATGGAAAACAACTGTTTTTACAGTAACATTGATTTGGAATCACACAGAACTACATGAATTAAGACTTGGTTTTAATAGATTAATAAACATATTTTCTTTTGATTCTCTTTCTATAGCATCTGAGCTAGACATTTGGTATATAGGTAAAACATAAAACTCACTTTTAGAACATTGGTACATATGTTTACTAACTGTTAAAAATCTTAGATTGTCTGTTCTTATTTGCTGTCTATGTACTGTCATACGTTTTCTAATTTCGTTGCCCGTCTGGCCAATGTAAAATTCTGAACAATTTTTGCAAATCATAGCATAGATAACATTTTTAGATATACAATTCATATTTGCTTTGATTTGAAATTTAAATCCATTTTTGAACGTAAAATTGGAACATTCTATGATACTTTCACATGTACCACATCTAGGTCTACCACATTTAGATATACATGGAATTTGCTGTTCAGAATCAAACTTTGAACGGCATAATAAACGTTTCAAATTTCTTGGTTGTCGCTTACAATTTGTGATTTTATTTCTGTCTAATACCTTTTTCATCTTGTCACTATTCTTAAGAAAATCCTCACAACTTCTAATGATTGGAAAAATATTAAAATTGTTTGGATTGTATGTAGAAACAAAAGGTAAAATGTCTGTGTTCTTTTGGCTTGCCACATGGGAAGTAAAAGGTCCCTTTTCCTTAGCTTTCTTTATTCCATTCAAAATTATCTCAGTAGGGTAATGTTGTTTTTTCAAAAACACAACTAAATCACAAAGTCGTTCCTCTAATCTATTATTATCACTCACAATAGTAACTAATCTAGATGCAAGATTAAATGGTACATTGAGTTTTGTATGTTTAGGATGACTAGAATAAAAATCTAAATGATTATGGGAATCTGTTGGTTTACAATATAGATCAGTAGTAATAATGTTGTCTTTCAATTCTACTAAAACATCCAAAAATGGCAATGCATTCTCACTTGACTCAAAAGTGTATTTGATATCTGGATGTAAACTATTTAATTTGTTGTGAAACTCGATTAAGTCCTTATCAGGAGGCCAAATTACAAAACAGTCATCCAAAAATCTCCAAAAATTTCTTGTTAAAAAATCGGCAAATTCTTCATCATTCTGAAAAATATTTTCAAGAAGCATTTCTTCTAAATATCCCAACACTAAAGTAGCATACGTAGGAGCAACCTTGGTTCCCATAGCCGTCCCTTTTATTTGCTGATAATACTTTGCATCAAAATAAAATATGTTTCTTTCCAATACAATTCTGAGAGATTCAATAATGAATTTTTCTGAAAATCTAGTGTCAACTTTGTCTGGATATTTTCTAAGCCAATACTTAATTGCCTCAATTCCCAAATCATGGGGTATATTGGTATACAAGCTTACCACATCAAAGGAGACAAGCTTAGAACCAGGTTTAACTGTCCTTGGTAAATGTGAAAGAAAATCATAATCGTCCTTAATGAAACTTTTTACAGACGAGCATAATGGTTTTAAAATCATATCCAAAAAATGACTCAAGCGTTGTGTTGCGCTTTGTGGTCCTCCAACAATGGGTCTAAATTTAAGATCATCGGGGCTTAACAAAGAAATATATTCACTATTTTGATCTTTAATAGCTTCATTTATAACAGAACTCTTGTGTACTTTTGGTAAACCATACAGGAAACTAGGATAATTTGTAAAAATTGTAAGATAATCCTTTTCTTGTTCAAACAGGTCCTTATCTTGTTCACTCACTAATTTATCAATCATTTTACGTGTTTCGTCATCGGCACCTTCATTTATGTTATTATAAAATTCTTCATCTGACACCATTTCAGACATTTTTTTACAATAATAACTACTATCCATAACCACCACCATACTGCCTTTGTCTGCCTCTTTGATAACAATGGATCTATCATTAGATAACGATTCAATGGCCTTTCTTTGTTTAAATGAAATATTACTACTACTTCTCGGTTTCGTAAGCGGGTACTTTTTTAGATTTGAAACAACATCTTCCAAACAAATATCACCACTTTTTGGTGGGTTCCAATTAGACTTGTTACGAACTAACGGTTCAGCATCATTTTTACAATCATCATTATCTGAAAAAAATCTTTCACTTAAACGCAATTTTCTACAAAATTGCGCAATATCACATTTTAATTCTTTACTATTTGAATTAGGTGTTGGACAAAATTTCAACCCTTTCTTTAAAATATCAATTTCATCATTGTTTAAAATTTTGCTTGATAAATTTATTACTTTAGGTAAAACATTGGAATTTCCTAAATGTTTTACATCACTGTTTTTACCTTTAATACATTTCTTCCCCCGCCTTTGTTTTTGAGCTGGCGTTGTTCTAAAAAAGACTTCTTTGTTGCCTGGCCGATAAAAGTAGTGTTGTGATCTTTAAATGGTAGTCTGATGTTGCTTGGTGATGTCTTATTTTTTGTAGCATTGACCTTATTTTCAGGTTGATATCTTCTTGCTCGATGTGGATAAGTAGACTTCACAGGTGTTGTGCCTAATGACGGTGACCATGTTTTCACTACTTCTGTGTACAGGGGTTTCGGTGTGTCGATGTTTGTAGGCGATGTGACCCGGTCCTCATGTGCTATGTTTTTTGTTTGCTTTACTGAAGACTTTCTTGTACGTTGTAGTGATGGTTTTACATTCTCTGTGCCGTATGTGTTGGCATAGTTCAACAACCACTGGCGCTTGGTAGCCATATTTGTTGTGAGTGCTCTGCTTCATTCTCTGCTTCCGTTATCCACTGCTCAGTTAGTAAGTTTTCAATCTCAACTGAAGAAGATTTCTTCTTTATAACATCAGCCATGTATGTATCTATCTTCAAGTATTTGCATTCTTGTCGCCGTGCCTTGTTCTTCATAATTTTGATTTCCGCTTCAAAGCGTAGTATTGCTGTCTCTGTCCTGATTTTCTTGTCTTCATTTGGTTCTCCCGGGATTTCCTTTATCCTAAACTTTCGTAGTAGGAGGAGGTTGACTCTCGTATGGGCACTTCAATCTTGGGTAAACCAAAGTTAGGGAGTAAAACCCGTTCTCATTGGATAAGGACAGTTACATTTTTTGTAGGAGTCGGTTTTCCTTAGTTTGGGGTATAATATGCTTCTATTTAGCTGTGACTTCCCCTCCCTAAAAGCTCGTATTCAGCTATTCCCCTCCTCTCTGAGGCTACTTTTCAGGGTGATTATTATGTGATGCAACAAAAAGGTACATTGTATGCGTAGTAAGGGCTAGCTGTACGTACCTAGGCTAGAGAGGAAGGCTGATTGGGAAGTCATTATAATCAAATCTATTTATAGACAGGGTGGGCTGGTTAGGGACATATTAAGTCTGAGTATATCCATTATTGGAAATTATTGTAGCATGTTATATATCCAAATAAATATCTATCACATGTATATATTTACATGTACACACGTGGTGGGAATCCCTTACACGTGTGACGGAGACTCTTATGCAATCTTAAGACATATGTTTAAAAAAAATAAAGTCTGTTAAATACATTCCTACTTATGTTACTTTACACATATTTTATTAATCCCCTAGCCTACATTTCGTACCTGGCATAAATGATTTAATTAAATGTAACTTACCTTCTCTTCCAACATTTTCTCAGTCACAGTAACAGAAATGGTATTGATGAAAGAAATGAAGTTGTCTTCGTCCATTTTCTTGAGAGGATGAAAAGGTGTCTTCACGGTAGTCTGCAGCAGATATACCAGACAAATCGCGTTATAACGTGTTTCGGTTTGCGTTATTACGTGTTTCAGCTAGCGTTATTACTGTTTTTTTCGGGTTATTACGTGTTTCGGTTTGCGTTATAACGTGTTTTGATTTGCGTTATTACGTGTTTTTTTCGCGTTATAATGTGTTTTAATTTACGTTATTACGTATTTTTCGCGTTATTACGTGCTTCAGTTTGCGCAATTACGTGCTTTTCCCCATTATTTCGTGTTTAAATTTACGTAATTACGTATTTTTTCGGGTTCATCCAATTGGTATTTTTCACGTTATTAAGTGTTTCGGTTTGCGTTATTTCGTGTTGTTTTCGCGTTACTACTTGTTCTGTTTTGCGCTATTACGTGTTTTTTCGCGTTTTTACGTGTTTTTTCGCGTTATTACGTATTTGTTTGCGTTATAACTATATTTCATCTTATTGACACTAATAGGCTTTCGTACCAGCAAAACCTGTCACAAAGGTAATAAAGTGTCTGCGGTCAAGCATGACGTTTTTACAATTGGATTCACTGAGAGAGTTGTCTCATAAACGGCCAGGTGTGATTACCGTAGTCGATTCTTAAGAAGCTTTTATTTGTTTGTTTGTTTAACGTCCTATTAACAGCCAGGGTCATTTAAGGACGTGCCAGGTTTTGGAGGTGGAGGAAAGCCGGAGTACCCGGAGAAAAAACCACCGGCCTACGGTCAGTACCTGGCAACTGCCCCACGTAGGTTTCGAACTCGCAACCCAGAGGTGGAGGGCTAGTGTTAAAGTGTCGGGACACCGTAAGAAGCCCCGGGGTTACAGGTATAATAAATCTGAACGGTGATTTTATGTCAGAAGTGTGGTCATGCACCTTAAAATATGCAGAAATCAACCTTTATGTATTTAGATATTTTGAAATAGGGTTGAATTATGTTGGTGGTTTGTTTATCACTTTTCGACATACCCTGTACCTACCCGTGATCTCTATTATCACTTTATCAGTATATAAAACTGTTTGTATACTCAGTAATATTGGACGAGATAACGAAATTAACGATAACACCTACACCCGATATCGGAAAGGCTATTCAGTGTTGAATGTGTGATGGACGCGGAAGAAGACGACAAGAAAACCGAGTCCCAATGGACACACAAGGTTCTCGCGACAGTGGAAATGTTCCTGGCACGCTTCCTGAAAGGGTTTACAAGCGGAGCTGTCCTGTACGGAGGTGTGATGGGCGTGTCGGCTCTCGTGCGTAACCCCTTCCGAGAAAGGTAAGACACATGTATACATGTACATACCACAAAATTTGAATTTCGAGATAACAATGCGTCAAAGGAACAGTATCTAGAACTAAAAGATACTAGTTAAATTTTCACGTGTTCAGTACTCTTTTAAACCAATTTCAACATTTCTTACATTAGACACATCAATTACATCCTATGAAAGTCTGTTCCATATACTAACAACACGGAAAGTGAAGATTTCCCATAAAATCTAGGTGACAGTGTTTTAAAACGTTTGTGTGAATGTCCCATGTCTTGTTCTGTTACCAATATCCCAGTTACTCTAGGATCATATTTTTCGCCCTCTGTTGCCTCCGAAGGACAACCGACACTCGTAATCTCGAGAACCCATCACCAAATCTGCTTGTTCAATACACAAGGACTAATGAACGACACACCTTATAAGTAAACTTTGGAAAATAGAAGACTTCATATTCATTGTGGGTTGCTTCTTATCAATGAAAAATACCCAGAGGTGACGGTCATGTATACGTAATAGATGGTTCCCAAAAGACAATAGATGGACTAACAGAAATCATCATAGAATCTGGATCAGCACACAATTGTCACAATCGTGATAGCTGGTGACATTAATTCATCGCTCCAAGGCGCCTCTTCGCGGGACAAAACTTGTCTTTCATTGAAGAGAACAATTTGTCAACACCAAGGTCATTTGGTCGAGATTTTTCCTTTTACCAATATAATGGAAAAGTATGGCAAGCCAAGTGTTCTTTAATTCGCGGAGCAATGTTGATCCAGTATTTTACCAAATTATACAAGATATCTTATATAATATATAAGACATCTTGTATTTTATAAAATATCTAATAAGATTTTTTCTTTATGAGATATCTTATAAAGTATGTAAGATATCTAAAAAAAGATATAAGATATCTTATATAATATATAAGATATCTTATAAAGAATAGTTTAAAAGATATCTTATCTCGGCTCCTTAATCGAGTGGAGGAGAGTTCATTATCTCAAATTCAAATCTCGTTCTATATAAGATATCTTATAATAGAATTTTGTATAACATATCTTTATAAGATATCTCATTTATTATATAAGATATCTTATAAAGTTTATAAGATATCTTATATAATTTGGTAAAATCCTGGATCAACGGTGCTTCATGAATAAATGACAATTTGGCTTGCCATAGAAAAGATGCCGCCCAAATAGGATATTTCTTGCAAAACTTAGATACAACTTCAATAAAGATAACCTTCGATAGAGAACCACTGAACTGTTCAAGACACAACACAACTTTAGTGAAGAAAACTGACACAAAAAGGATAAAAAGGAAATTTGAAATATTCATAAGGCTGCTCACCAGTCCATCATTCAAGTACTTTCTGACGATGAAAACATTGTCTGTGGTATAACTTGAAACTAATGCTGCTAGATGGAGAGCTTCTGAAAATCGACAAATTCTTAAATAAGCGAAACCCGAAACTAGCTAGATGAGAACTCCGTAAACTCTAAAGAAGGCGCGAACTCATAGAAACAATAAGTACGAAAATATCACGGAATAAAATGAAAACAATAGTTGAGAATTGTACGGCCCTGTTGGAAAACAACGAAATACTGCAAGCAACCACAAGAAAATCTACGTCATGAAGTTACTATCTGTCAATATACATTCACAAAAAAGTGTTAAATTCTTTTCAATTATTTAACAGTGTAGTAATTCTCCAAATCGACGATGTTTATTGAACACAATATGAATAAAATTCAAACGTTTGACAGTTTACATCGACACAGCTCTACCGTCTTTATTCTCTCTGTGAAGGCGTTACGATATTCCTTTCCTGGAACACGTTCTGTACGTGTTCTCAATGTTAGTTAACTGAGAAAAATGTTCCCGAGTTCGAAAACAACCAAGAACAGTAGCATTATTGTCGCCTAAAGACACCCGAGGTTTAATAAATGATATCTGGTTGTGACAAATCTTGTCGTTCTTCTGTCAACAGTCCCCTGGCGATATTTGTTTTGTCGATGTGGATCCTATGGTGCATATTCGAACACACGATGCGATGTTTATCTTGAGAGATGTATTGCTGGTGTTAATCTGATGGTAGTGTTTGCTCCTTTGCATATATTACAAATGTGGCAATGATATGGTGACTTGAAGGTATTTGGTAGATGTCACGATCTCCAAGATGTGGCCAAGGAGAGTGAAGGATGGTTAGGGTTCTCGCATTATTCATGGTAAAATTTCATCGTGCATTTTTGTTGGTCTAGTTTGTTTATGGTTTCTCGAAGACATGTTGATGATTTGGTAAAGCAGAATGTTACCGCGGCGGGGGTCAGCGAATAGCCTTACTGACTTTCCGTTTATAGATTGTTATAATTCGGGAATAAACTCTGACTCACTGGACTCCAGATTCTACATTGGGCTTGTCTCCCTCTATAACACACGACTTGCATTCTACATTCTACTGAAATCCACAGCAATTGGTAGATATCTAAAGATGTCTAGTGGTCATATGTTCGGGACAACTGGTTACCTGATACAGTAATTTCCTGGTATTGTCCACTCTACAAGCCAAAACAATAATTTGATAATCTAGCATTGCTATGTTCTGTTCTAACCGGTCTCAATCATCAGAATTGCATAATTTGGCCGGTTTGAGAGAGCTCCGGATTGTAGAAAGTCTGATTGTTTTTTTGTTTTTTTTTATATATACCTGGTAAGTACACTATAATAATGATAGCAGTGTCATATACGTAATAATGTAAACACACTAATCTTGAAACTGGGCTATATTTTATCTGTATACATACAATTGTTATTTCATTATGCAATTTATGTACAATATTTGTAAAATGTTAAATTTAACACTGCTATGAAAGGGAAAGTTCAAAATCACGGTAGCGAGTAGATTTGTTGGCAGCGGAATTGAGGGAGTTGAAAGTTGAAGAGGAGAAACTTCGCCTACGTGCAGAGATTAAGCGTACACGCCAGCGAATTGCACAGTATCAATCACCACCTCAGGATGTCCATGTTGACACCTCGCGCGCTTTGCCCACCCCGGCTTCTAGGGTTACCCATCACCAGCCATGCACACATCACGTGACTCGCCCGACAATGACGAATGTGACAATCGTGAGTATATGATGTCAATTTTCCACAAATTATTGGAAGGCAAAGAATGCAAGGATAAAAAATCCAAGGCGCATACGATAGTTGATTTTCTATGGGAGGAACCAAATGCCCGATATGATAATCAGGACATATTAACGGTGGATCAGGCAGGTTCCGTAAAGTTAACAAAACGGCACAGGCCCGAGTTACAGAACATTAATGTTGAGCAATGGGGTTATGGTGCTGTGACCATTTTACTACTGATGATGGAGATGACTGAAATAGATTCTAAAGGGGTGCAGTAATATCTCCAATATATGCAGACAACATTTCGTTTCTTTCATCGTTATACCAAGTCAAGTGTGTTATTGTATGACAAAGAATTTCGCGAAGCACAAAAACAAGAGGGTTTTTCATGGTTTACGTCGAGGAGAGATCAACAGGATTTCCAACTCGTTCATAAACAAACTAGTACCAGTAGGGCGCCAGAAATTCGACTACAAATAATAAACCGCGCCGACGTGGGCCTGTCCTGCCTGGTGGAAAGGAAATTTGCAGGCGCTTTAACCTTGAAGCATGCGATCGCGAAAAGTTTAACTCTAAGATGGCACATAACTGCAGTCTTTGCTTTTCATCTGACCACTCCGCGACCAAGCATCCTGTTCCCTCAAAAAATTAGTTTCGGCCCAAGGACCGCTCCCTAATCCTCTCATAGAGGATATCCCGATTGTGGGTCCCTTAATTATGAACAGTGGAGCAATTTATTAGATAGTGAGGACATTGATCACGAGCATGGAGTACGTTTCGGTTTCAAATTATTCGAAGGAGAGGCAGTGTCATTACAACAGGTTGAAATGGACAACTATTCGTCGTGTAACACACAGTGGGACTTGGTGGAACAGCAAATTCAACATGAAATTGCTCATAGTAATTATGTCGTAACAAATGACAAGCCGAAAATAATCAGTGCATTAGGTGCGATCCCTAAATCGGTCACAAAAATTAGGTTAATTCATGATGCTAGCCGGCCTCATATGTATTCCCTTAATGCCAAGATTCGCACAGAATCAGACTGTTCTTGTTCGTATATGGATTTGAGGGAGGCTACCAAACACATTACTCCCGGGTGTTTCATGGCGAAAGTTGATCTTTCTAGCGAATTTAACACTGCTATGATCTTCCTTCGCTATCATATAATTGTATCATTTGCTTGAAAACGTATTTTGAGTTAATCTGGCCTTCATCTCAATGATCGAATATTTTGTTAACCCTCTTCAATCCACCCAGACGAGCTAGATACCGCTCATCATTTCCCCCCGATTTTATCGATGATTGCCAAGTATACCTTCCCGTTCAAAATAATGAATCTTGATTTTCAAGTTGATATCGGTCGGCCTAGTGGCGGAAACATTTGTTATCATCGACTGCCTATTTCCTCATCAGGGTATTCCGCCATCGTAGGGCCTTCTCGCGCTCGCATTAAGCAGTTTGTAATTGACATAATTACGTAAAGCGTGTTATTAAAAAAAAAGCAGCATCATTTATTATGTACGAAACGAGTTCAGGTGTTTGGATGACAGTGTCTTCCTTACATGGTCATTTGATATTTGGACGGCTGGGGTAGATAAAAGAATAGACAGAGTCCGGATTAGGCAGAGTTAAACTACTACAGATGAAAAAAGAAATTTTCGGGACCATTATTCAACCGGTTCAGACAAAGATCTGGAGGGGACAGAAACCGGTTTATACGGAGTCACTGTAATGTGCAATAAAAACATATGAAACTTTATTTTTCCATGAAAATGTATTTTGCGAGTTGTCGATAGAAATCTACAGGTAATTATATCGGTACGATAATGATTAGTTAGCGGAAAGCAGTCGTCAATATTTCGTTAATAACGATTGTGACAGTGAAAAAACAATTTAAGGTATTTTTCAAATTCATGTGTTAAGCTTGAAAGTCGTTTCCCTGTAAAATGGACATATATATTTCACGTAGACCATATGGCTTCAAAATGCTAGTTTTTAAATATCTCATATCTATTTAACAAAATAGTCAATACAGTATTTTATAAGCTGTGATATACTTATTATGTCGATTAGACTTGGGAAGTTGATTGTCGCATAATTATGGCATTATTTTTATGGATCAAATTTACCGATCATGTCGCTGAACTGCAGTCTAAAAATAACATCCCCTCAACACACAGCACACAAAATATTTACCTAAAATGATCGTTTAGCATATCTTTTTAAAAAGAATTATCAGATACATGCGATGAAAATTTAAAGTTGTTAACAACAGTTGGCAGTTTCTTCTATGTAGAGCGAATATCATAAATATGTTTAAATGGAAATTTATCTTCATTTCTAGATTTCCTGATATTCTTGAGCAGATGTTCTCGAAGGACTGTCTCAGATTTGCTGGCTTCCTTGGTCTATACCCCAGCACTTACGAACTCGTCAGGGAGATCTTACAGGAAAAGAGGAATTCAAAGGTAAAGTGAGAACCATCTCCGCTAGCCAAGGCTTCTGATTACGTTACATTCTCGCTAGCCAAGGCTTCCGATTACGTTACATCCTCGCTAGCCAAGGCTTCCGATTACGTTACATCTTCGCTAGCCAAGGCTTCCGATTACGTTACATCTTCGCTAGCCAAGGCTTCCGATTACGTTACATCTTCGCTAGCCAAGGCTTCCGATTACGTTACATCCTCGCTAGCCAAGGCTTCCGATTACGTTACATATCCGCTAGCCAAGGCTTCTGATTACGTTACATCCTCGCTAGCCAAGGCTTCCGATTACGTTACATCTTCGCTAGCCAAGGCTTCCGATTACGTTACATCCTCGCTAGCCAAGGCGTCCGATTACGTTACATATCCGCTAGCCAAGGCTTCCGATTACGTTACATCCTCGCTAGCCAAGGCTTCTCATTACGTTACCCTCCACGAACCCTTAGCAGATATAGTCATGTTTAAATCGTCGCACCCTGGAATCACAGGGCAAAAATCGCGACGGCCAGTATAGAGCTACATTGTCAACTATGTCATGGCATTTTACCTAAATACAGAAACGTACAATCTTTGGGGAAACATTCACAGTGTTTGCTCAATTTATAGAAGTCATTGATCACATATCTCATCAAAATGACACAAGCCTCCATGTGTGTTTGTAATCATAACTGATGAAGTACATCGGTAACGCTTGTTTTGATTGGTCGAAAATTTCATGCATAAAGGATGGTAATTTCGAATATCCGCTAGAGGGCCAGAACTGAAGACTATATCTGCCAAGGGTTCGTGGAGTGTAACGTAATCAGAAGCCTTGGCTACCGAGAGCCTTGGCTAGCGTAGATGAGTGAGAACAAGGCAAACTGATATATTTTTTTTATTATTTATGGCTTTCCAGTCCCTGATAGTTTTTCTTGTTGTTTTCGTGGATGGTATCTGGAATGATCTTTCATGTACGTTGCGTGTTTTTCTATCTGGTGGTATCAAGTTTAAGGGATCAATATATACAGGTTTGTTGGTAATCTTGTAGAGCATGATGAGTCGTGATCTCCTTCTTCTTTCTTCAAGTGATGTCCAGTTCATCTGTTGAAGAAGAGAGCTAACCTATGATGTGCTATGATAACGATGTTTAACATGCATTTCCGCTCTACATTGTACCATTTCCAGTCTGTATTGTTGTTTTGTTGATGTGAGCCCCATGATGTACATGCAGATTCAAGTGTTGGTCGAATAAGGCTTTTATATGGATTTTCTTTGATGGATAGGTTGTTGATGTTAAGATATCAATTTAGGAATTTTGGCAGATGTTCATCGTTCGAGAGAATGGCCATGAAGTGTGTAGCCCGGATGATTGTGTTTCTCTTCTTGCTGATTGGCATCGCATTACATTTCTCAGGGTGAAATTTCACCATCCATTCCGCTAGTTTATCTAGACATGACTGTAGGTTGATATCTGGTGTAATATGTTTAGGTACGCTACGATGCATGTATTGTTGAATCAATGAAAATGACATCGTTTCATTATGTCTATGATGCAGGATGGATGGAACAATTGCATTGCTGGTGGTCTGGCCGGTCTGACTATAGGCGTGGAGGATCCCGGTCGACGGCTTGTCTATACGCTCTTCGCCGTGTCTCGTGCCTTCGGAGCCTTGATATCTACCCTGGTCACGAGGGAAAAGATACCAGAAATTCCATACAGCGAGACGTTGCTGTTCAGTGTGTGTTGTGGCTTTCTGGTGCACTGTGTGGCCCTACGCCCAGATCTCCTTCATAAGGGTTACTACTACTCAGTACTCAAGTGGTCACGTGACTACAATGACAAAACTCTACAGAAACTTTTCAGAGACTCGGGTGACAGGTTCCTCTCTTGCCAGGAGGCTGGTCTACACTCAGACTCCTGTACCAAACACGCCTTCAAAGACATGATATACAGTATTCCCTCATTTGCCAAACTGTATTTGCCGATACATTTAGCACCTATTATCATATTTAGGCATAAACTGGTCGTTAAAAGGTAAGTCTAGATTCCTACTATTTGTTGCTGATTACCCTCAATCAGTATTCAGTTGCTATTTTGTTTTTAAATCTTACATTTACATGGTATATTTGATTTTAAGAGCTAATAATATCTATTTTAAATTTCAGGCCGAAGGTAGTTCTGAAATCATTGCTGAAAAATGTCATCTTTTCAACTTCATTTCTGGCTTCCATGGTGATGCTTGCGAAATATACTATCTGTCTGCTGAGGAACTTGAATAAGAAGCCCCCTCCGCTGGCCAGTTACATCCCTGTGGCGGGAGGACTTGTATGCGGCCTTAGTGTTCTCTTAGAACGTGCAAATCGTCGCAAGGAACTGTCTCTGTTTTTGATACCCCACACATTATATGCATTATACACGTATATAAAAGGTACCAGACTGTCGTCCAGGATAGATATGCCTTATGGATCCGTCTTTCTTTATGCCATATCAATGATCTCAATAATGCACGCGTACGAGCGTGAGCCACAGTCTCTCTCCCTCCTCCTGAACGGCATTCTGCGATATTTCGTGGGTGATATAAAAAATCCCATCGTCCGACCTCGAAAAAGGATCAGGCAATTGAGTGACATCTTCGCATGATCGGATAATTTACTACGATAATTAGACTTGTCGTGTATGTTCATCAGATTGAGAACGCTTAATAGAAACGTACAATGTATTCAAGAGATTATATAGAATTGTTAGTTCAAATCAACAATGTAAAGTATGCACTGATATGTATTCTATACAATAGGACCGAATTCATAGGAAATTGAAATATCTTTCATAATATTAGCTTTTATAACGACGCAGATAAGTCGGCGGATCCATCACATTGTTGGGCTGCTCAACACACCATTTTATAAAGAATTATAGCAAACTGGTATTATTTGCTTTTTGATTACACTGTCTGGTTCTCGAACCTTTTATTAAACCCTTCTGGTAATATTTCCATTTTTTTCATTATGCATTTCTGGTAAGATCCTCGATCTTTTTCATTACACATTTCTGGTGATTTCTCGATCTTTTTGATTACACGGTTCTGATTATTCCTCGATTATTTTGATAAACATTTCTTCAATTCGATCACCAATGTAACATGTTTTAATGGAGCAGTATAACAATGTAACATGTTAGTGGAATAGTATTACAATGTAACATGACTTAGTGAAACAGCATGACAATTTAACATTTTTTAGTGGAACAATATGACAATGTAACACGTTTTAGTGGAAGAGTATGACAATGTGACATTTTTTAGTGGAACAGTATGACAATGTATCGTGCTTTAGTAGAGCAGTAAAACAATGTAACATGTTTTAGTGTAACAGTATAACAATGTAACATGTTTTAGTGTAACAGTATAACAATGTAACATGTTTTAGTGGAGCAGTATGACAATGTAACATTTTTCAGTGGATCAGTATTACAATATTACATGATTTGTCGAGCATTTTACCAATTCAAGTTACGCAGAGTTGTTCTTGTTAGTTAGAACTCCCTAGAAAATGGGAGACAGGGAAAGAAAAAAATGAAAGATAGAGAGGGAGAAGGAGTTCGTGAGAATATTACAAAGCATTTTCATTCATTAGCATTTGAGTATATATCTGGGAACACTACAATATGTGACAATATTATCGTTATCATTCTTATATTTTAAGGGATTTTTACACTACATTAAGTTTACACAAATATACATCGTATTCACTTGTAAAGAGATGATCCATGGACGAAACATTAGAGTGAAAAATATGACAACAGTTGTTGAATAACATTAACATTGTTAATAAATCAAATCTTACTTTTTTCGCTCTCTCCACCGCACGTCAAAAACACGAGAGTGCGAAAACGCGACGGCGAGGGAGCGAAAACGCGAGAGTGCGAAAACACGACGGTGACGGAGCGAAATCGCGATGGCCTGAGTGCGAGATTAATCTCGCCATTTTGTCGTCGCGTTTTCGCATATTCTCGCATTTTCGACCTAAGGCCGAGGGAGCGAGAATGCGATATCTGATATTTGGCCCTAACGAGCCACCATAGAGATATCCGGACAATATAAAAACTATAACACTTATCTAGTAATCTGATTAACTGCACTATCGTCAAACCAAATCATTTAAGGATCCAATGCCAGCGATGGTGCAGTTGTGTATACATTACCAGGCACATTTGAGGTATTCTCTTTGTGTCTGTCGTACAATCATTTGTAACACAACACCATATGGTTTACAATAGTTAATTTTATTTGTACTTCGCGTTATGTCTGCTTGCTTATAAAGTTTATCAATTCCATGACCATTGTTCGCTCTCACCTCACCTCCGCGCGTCCTCTCTTCTCCCTCTCCCTTCCGTTTACATCGTAATCTATTTATTAACATCCCAGACAAAGATGTAAGAATCGTGTCTATTATATATCATGACATTCTTTTGATACTATTGTTGGTATGGTAAATAAGCATGTATTGTTAATTGTCTACGTGCCTGTAATTATGTAAAGAGTATACAATCTACCTATCTATATGCCCTGTATATTGACTAGTCCTCCCTTATAATCCTCAATTCCACAATTGGCTAGTACATACGCGATCGATCACTAATATATATATATATACATATAAGGATTTATATACACTTTTACATATTAGAAATTTGCTATACAATCTCACATTTCAATATTCTGTAAATGGATGTATGCACAATGTACAATCAACGGAGCAACACGGACACCAATCACAGACCTAAATCCCGCTTAACTGCTCTTTTATCAGCACAACTATGATGTTCAAATCTATCCTCTATTTGCAAATACCAATAAGAGTGAAAAGAAGTGTGTGGTGTGCTCATCACCACGGCACGGACATGTCCTGGGCAGTCTCTCTGGAGCCATTGCTATAAGGAAAGTTAACATTCAGTCAACCAGTGTCCGAACAGAGAAGAACGATGTTGTCAATTTGAAAACAGGAGTCGGATTTATGGCTCAACTAGAAGAGAATGAAAGGAAATTCCAAATGCATCAAAATGAACTTGAAAAGCAGGGGAACCTGATAAAAGACGCAATCGATATCATCATAAGGAAATCCATTTCCAGTTGTAAAGAACTCAAACGGAAAATGAAAAACGTCTAAACAAGTATCAGAACGACCTGAGCCGATAATTTCTGAGCTGACCGAACTGGTACAGAAATGTCGAGACACTAAAGAATAAGATTGTGACGTTGAGATATTTGACACGGAGAAAGAACTAGCTCTGTCAATAGCTGTTGAGTTGAACTCATGCAACTTGAACTTTCGCCCAAACCGCAGTCCCATGGATATCCAGACCTTGCCATGGGAAGGTAACCACCGTTTGGTACCAATTGGTTTATACCTCTAACAACGAAGAAAATGGTTATGATTCCCTAATTTAGACGTCTGGACAATTGATTGAAGTGGATCAGGTAAGAGCCCCTGTAATAGCATTGCCATCTGTGCTTACAAAACTGATGGGCGTGAATCTGCAGCAGCGAAATATCATCTTCCTATCAGTTAAACGATGTCATGATAATACGTGGAATGGTATATTGCAAAGTTCGTGCCAATGCTATAAGTATATTACCACTTACCGGCAACGCGTGGGCCATTTCAGTAGAAAAGTGAAATCCAAACACAAGGTTCAACAGTCCACAGGTTTACAACTACTTCATCTCCACGATGTCTCTGTTTGACAAGAGATAGCAGGGTCGTTATTGGGATGGCTCGCAAACTTGTTTGTTGTGATGCTCATGGGGATATCTGCTTAACAAGATTGTTAGTACACCAACTGAGGTCGCTTCCTGTTCTACCTCTGGGAACCTCGCTGTGGTCGACAGTTACAATGACAGAGAGGGAAAAGGAACTAATCCAGAAAGTTCTGCTTTAAACATATTTCCTCCAAGTGATATAACTTTTGATTCCGCAGGAAATCTGTTAGTTGGTGACTATAGAAACAAATCCAGTTTGATCCTCGATACTACTGGAGCGGTGGTCAAATCCATTTACGGTGACACCTGGCACATATGTCGTGGCGATGAGCATCAACAGTAAAGACAGTGTGTGGGCAGTGTTTAGGTTTAGATTCCCCTTACTATAAAATCGAAGTGTTGAAACCCGTGTATTAACGGACATTTTCTTGTCTGTATGATCAAGGCATGGTACCAGTAGCATCAGGTGATGAAACATTTGATATGTGAAGTTATTTTTCTCTTACTACAATATACAAAATGTAGTCGTGTGGGAACTGTTTATATATATATATATATTTTAGGTGTGGATTCAAGCGAGTTTCAGTTTAATAAATACGTCACATTCATATTGTGTCCTACGATGACCCACACAAATCATGAAAGCAAAAACAACTGTGAAAAGGAAGTTATTACGGTGTTGTCTCAACAATAATTAAGATATAATTAAGAAGTACAAAGATTACAAGCTAAATATATACAATGTACCACGACTATGTTAATTGCACTTTGATATACATATACAGATACATACTTACACAGTGCATATTGTACCGTATCACATAGGTATTGACAGACACTGATGCACTCTTTAAGTTCCAATAATATATATGTATCGATACATACTGACACAGCAAAGACTGCAACACCTATTGAACGGCAATACATGTATATATAGATACGGTACATAATAGCACGTTGTTTACCCTACTACATTATATACAGATATATTTACCACTCTATAACATATTCACTATATAACCTAACTAACAGCAGTTGAGCATTACCATTTCAGAAGCTGCCAAATGGCGCATTAATGATGTGCCAGGTGAAGCTAGCACACTGCAGTGGCGGAAAAACTATCAGATACACTCTTTTCCTTTAGAACTAGATGGACACTTTATAGTGTGTATTTTCATAATGTTAATTTACATTGAATATTTGTTTTATATTGGTTATTCTTGTCTGGTTTTCTATTATCGTCAGGATTTTTTTTACGCGGAACAATAAGGTAGAGTTTCCAACTGACAATTTTTGGCTATATACCGCACTTCAATAAATTTGCAATTGTCCAGTTGGCATTATCAACACATAACTGCCAACCGAAAGCAATTCAATGCTTAAATAAACTGACTTAATGTTTATTGTACCATAACATATCGAAATATACCTACACAGTGTTATTGCATCATTATAGATATATAGATACATATCTATACAGTGTTATTGCATCGTTATATATCCCTACAAACCTATACAGTGTTATTGTACCGTTATATATATAGATACATACCTATACAGTGTTATTGTACCGTTATATATATAGATACATACCTATAAAGTGTTATTGTACCGTTATATATATAGATACATACCTATACAGTGTTATTGTACCGTACTATATATAGATACATACCTATACAGTGTTATTGTACCGTTATATATATAGATACATACCTATACAGTGTTATTGTACCGTTACATATATAGATACATATCTACACGGTGTTATTGTACCGTTATATATAGATACATAGTGTTATTGTACCGTACTATATATAGATACATACCTATACAGTGTTATTGTACCGTACTATATATAGATACATACCTACACAGTGTTATTGTACTGTACTATATATAGATACATACCTACTCAGTGTTATTGTACAGTTATATATATAGATACATACCTACACAGTGTTATTGTACCGTACTATATATAGATACATATCTACACAGTGTTATTGTACCGTTATATATATAGACACATACCTACACAGTGTTATTGTACCGTACCATATATAGATACATACCTACACAGTGTTATTGTACCGTTATATATATAGATACATACCTACACAGTGTTATTGTACTGTACTATATATATAGATACATACCTACACAGTGTTATTGTACCGTACTATATATAGATACATACCTACACAGTGTTATTGTACCGTACTATATATAGATACATACCTACACAGTGTTATTGTACCGTACTATATATAGATACATACCTACACAGTGTTATTGTACCGTTATATATATAGATACATACCTACAGTGTTATTGTACCGTACTATATATAGATACATACCTACACAGTGTTATTGTACCGTACTATATATAGATACATACCTACAGTGTTATTGTACCGTATTATATATAGATACATACCTACACAGTGTTATTGTACCGTTATATATATAGATACATACCTACACAGTGTTACTGTACCGTTATATATAGATACATACCTACACAGTGTTATTGTACTGTACAAGATATAGATACATACCTTTACAGTGTTATTGTACCGTTATATATATATAGATACATACCTACAGTGTTATTGTACCGTACTATATATAGATACATACCTACACAGTGTTATTGTACCGTTATATATATAGATACATACCTACACAGTGTTATTGTTACATACCTACACAGTGTTATTGTACCGTTATATATGTAGATACATACCTACACAGTGTTATTAAACAAAACAACAAACACAATACTGATAGTAATGGCCACGGTGTTTATTTTTTGTATTGCCAATTTAAACGGGCGTCAATTACGGCCCACAACTCAAGAGGCGTCAATAACGGCCTGCACAAGAAAGGGCGTCAATAACGGCCCACAATTCAAGAGGCGTCAATAACGGCCTGCACAAGAAAGGGCGTCAATAACGGCCCACAAGTCAAGAGGCGTCAATAACAGCCTACACAAGAAAGGGCGTCAATAACGGCCCATACAGTACATAAATCAAAGGCGTCAATAACGGCCCAATATGCATAAATACCAGTACAAGAAACAAATATAATGACAATGCAAGTTGACTGAAAATTAAGACATTTGGTGAACAAGGAGAATCATATCCCATATTATGCCAATTTATTTAAACTTATATGTGAATGAAATATAATATATGATTATTCACTGCACCGATGCTAGCGAAGTCCTGCCACATGTAGTCCCAAAGGACCGCAAGTGCTGTTAAGCTGGTAACAAATCCAAGAGCTAATTTTTTTTTTTTTTTTTTTTTAAATAACGCGAAGCAGATACAAATGTATACAGACCAAATTAAATGTCCCGAAATTGATTGAGCACTGAACATTTTGTCCATCCTGATGGAACCCCACAAGTGGATAGGTAAATTCTCCAAAAGGTGCATCTTAATCAGCATAAATGACCATCTACAAGGTCAGCAACAATCCAAGGTGTCTGGAACAAAGAGAAAACCAGCACAGAAAACTATTCTAAAATATGGGAAAGGGTGGGAGGGTTTCTTTTACACCGCGACGATATGAAACCGAAAGGTCACTTCCGGTGCAAAAGAAAAGGTCAACGGTGTTAGCAACTGGTACAAGGGAGGTATTTCAAATTGCCATCAAATCAATTAGTCCCCCCCCCTCGTTTGGGAAACTTAATTATGCTATTTAAAAACAAATAAACAAGTGTTGTTCGATTAAATAACCCAAGTTATTCGGTAGTAATAACTTGTATTATTGTACCGTTATATATATAGATACACACCTATACAGTGTTATTGTATCGTACTATATATAGATACATAACTATACAGTGTTATTGTACCGTACTATATATAGATACATACCTACACAGTGTTATTGTACCGAACTATATATAGATACATACCTACAGTGTTATTGTACCGTACTATATATAGATACATACCTACACAGTGTTATTGTACCGTTATATATATAGATACATACCTACACAGTGTTATTGTACCGTACTATATATAGATACATACCTACACAGTGTTATTGTACCGAACTATATATAGATACATACCTACACAGTGTTATTGTACCGTTATATATACAGATACATACCTACACAGTGTTATTGAACCGTACTATATATAGATACATACCTATACAGTGATATTGTACCGTACTATATATAGATACATACCTACAGTGTTATTGTATCGTACTATATATAGATACATACCTACACATTGTTATTGTACCGTACTATATATATATACATACCAAACAGTGTTATTGTTACATACCTACACAGTGTTATTGTACCGTACTATATATAGATACATACCTACACAGTGTTATTGTACCGTTATGTATATAGATACATACCTACACAGTGTTATTGTACCGTACTATATATAGATACATACCTACAGTGTTATTGTACCGTACTATATATAGATACATACCTACACAGTGTTATTGTACCGTACTATATATAGATACATACCTACACAGTGTTATTGTACCGTACTATATATAGATACATACCTACACAGTGTTATTGTACCGAACTATATATAGATACATACCTACACAGTGTTATTGTACCGTACTATATATAGATACATACCTACACAGTGTTATTGTACCGTACTATATATAGATACATACCTACACAGTGTTATTGTACCGTACTATATATAGATACATACCTACACAGTGTTATTGTACCGTACTATATATAGATACATACCTACACAGTGTTATTGTACCGAACTATATATAGATACATACCTACACAGTGTTATTGTACCGTACTATATGTAACCCTTCTAGCTCGGCGATACAACTCGACACGAGTTTATGGTTTCAATGTGTTTATTTTCTATATATATATGAACCTGCAATAAAAGATACGAAACTATCACTTAATATATATGTACAGGTGTAGTTTCGGTTTCTATTTATAGCATGGTATATTTAAAAATGCATTTAGACGGAGCTACTGTTATACAGTTATATAATTAGTATACAGGTACTTACCAGCGACCGGAGAGGAAGGCAATACTGTGACAATATAGAATATATCTATGCAGGAGCTCCGTCCTGCTTCGCAGCTAAGTGCTGAGTGAATGGGACATACAGGGTAGACAGGGTGGTGATGTGTGCAGGTGGAATCACGTGCAACTCGCTCACGACACGATATACCCGTGGTGATACGGGTACATCCAAAACAGCACAAACAAGTGTGACTTAGTGCAATGAGTACACCCTGTTACATATTCCCCCCCTTTCCTTGAATGACACCCGACATTCCCAGGATGTACCCAGTGTTGTCATACTATACTGGTTATCTACATCAAGGGTTAAAGCCACACTGACTATAGGAATACATATTCCAAGTTAATGAGATATACCTACAGATAGTGTGTCACAACATTGTACTAGTAACAATGAAGTTTAGGCGCACAGACTCAGTACCCAAGGCTATAAGGCACTTATATCAACCATATGATAACTTGTAAACTTTTACAAAAGACAAGGAGATTTACTACATATTTGGGTGAGATGGTTTAAGTTCACCCGGAAAGGTTATCACAAATTCACAAGGCCAATCTCATTGAGTCTATATGTACCTGTAGAGAGTTGTTCTGGTAAGAACAATATATGTAACATCTATAAAACAACTTAGTGATAAAATACAAACTAGATTTACCTACAACACCTGATATTGAGTGGTTGGGGAGCCCCCTACCTACTCACAGGCGAATAGGAGACATATTTTATAAAACAAGTTAAGGATAAAACCAAGATAAAATTATCACAATTTAGAATTCTACACGAATATTTCATGATCACCAGATCTCATCAGCTCAGCCTGTTGAGAGAGTACCCAATGACCGTACCTATCCGGTGGTTTACGTGTTCTAGTGGACTGTCGAACCACTGGTGGGCTCTGTGTTGGTGCTATGAGGGAACTTCCCTCAAGATCACCGATATCTGAGACTGTTGGATCACTGGTAATATCACCCAGTTCTACACTGGTGTCTCCAAGTTCCACTACACTGACACCCTCATCGTGATCTGTGACCTCAATGGATATAGGTTTCGGGGCAGTACCGGTCAAGGTATGGGGTTTTCTCTCTGGACGTTTCCTGGAAATTTGTCGCTGTACAGGTTCCTCATCGGATTCTGATACTTCAGAACTCTCCGATCCAGAGGACATGTCGATTGGGTTAGGGGGAGTTGGCTTGGATGACCTTGCTTTGCAGCGGCTCTCCTCGATGGGGACATCTATGGGCATAGCATTGAAGTACATCAACATATTCCGGTGTAGGGTCCGCTTACGTCCCTTCCCGGTCTCAAGTTGTACCTCGTATACAGGAATATCACTACTAGGCCTATTGATAACCTTGTAGGGTTCCTGTTCCCATCTATCTGCCAATTTGTTCTTTCCCTTTAGACCGACCTTCCTTACAAGGACACGATCTCCTATTTCGAGTTTTGACTCCCGAATCGACCTGTCATAACGACTTTTATTGCGTGCAGACACCTTGGCGGCCTCAGTACCAGCAACCTTGTAGGCATATTTCATCCTATCTCTAAGCTTACTGACGTACGAGGCATGGTCTGTCGCCCCTTGTTCACAAGGGTCTGTTCCAAGGAAAACATCCACAGACAGGCGAGGATGCCAACCGAACATTAAAAAATGTGGTGAGAAACCGGTGGCATCGCTCCGTGAAGCATTATAGGCTTGGACTAATGGCGCTACATAAGACTTCCAGTCCACTTTCTGGTGCTCCTCAAGGGTAGCCAGCATACCAAGAAGTGTACGGTTAAACCGTTCGGCTGACCCATTTCCCATGGGATGGTAGGGGGTAGTTCTGGTTTTCTGAACTCCTGCGATCTTACAGAGTTCTCTTATAACTTTGCTCTCAAAGTTGCGACCCTGATCACTATGGAGACGTTCAGGAAAACTGTAAAAGGCTATGAAATGTTCATAAAGTGCCTTCGCAGTTGTGTGTGCTGTCTGGTTCCGACAGGGCACAGCCTGAGCGTACCTGGTAAAATGATCAGTTATCACCAGAATATTTTCAATACCACCCTTCGAGGGCTCCAATGTGAGAAAGTCCATGCAGACTAACTCCATCGGTCTCGTGGTATGGATTGGTACCAGCTCAGCCCGCGGGCCTACTGGAGTTTTGCGTCTTATGCACCGTCCACAGTTCTCAACTCTGTCATCTACATCTTTTTCTAGACCTGGCCAGTAAAACCTCTGTCTAGCTAACCAAAGAGTTTTCTCCCTTCCCTGATGACCAACATCATCATGGACCCCTTTCAGCGCTAGGGAGTGGTATTGTCTTGGCAGCACTAGCTGTTTTACCTCCTAACCGTCTAGAGAGGTGGTTCTGTATAGCACGCCCTCGTGTAGATGAAACCTTTTCCAAGTTCTCATAATTTTCTGAACATATGGGGACTCATCCTTCCGGTTATTCCCCCTGGGATGAAAACCGGCTCTCTTAAGGTCTATAACCCTGGCAATATCCTTATCCTCCTCCTGCTGTTTCCCCCAATCAATTGTGCTAAGACCATCTTTACATGTAATACCCTCACTGGCCAGGTGAGAGGACAGCTTAGTATGGTCAGCAACACTGTCAATCAGTGGAGCTAGAACAGTTGAGGACTGGCATACAGCCTTAACAACATCAGAGTTACAGAATGATATACGAGAGAGGCCGTCTGCATCAGCATTGTTTCTCCCAGCTCGGTATGTCAAAGTAAAGTTGTAGTTAGCCAAAGCGGCTACCCACCTATGGCTAGTGGCATCCAGTTTAGCTTTACCCAGCACATAAGTCAGAGGGTTATTATCTGTTACAACTTCAAATGTATTTCCATAGAGGTAATCATGAAATTTATCAGTAACAGCCCACTTTAGTGCCAGGAACTCAAGCTTATGAGCTGGATAATTGCGCTCACTTGGTCTTAGTCCTCTGCTTGCGTACGCAATGACCCTCTCCTTACCTTCATGCTTCTGATACAATACACCGCCTAAGCCGGTACCACTAGCATCAGTATGCAAAATAAAAGGTTTGGTAAAGTCAGCATACGCAAGTACAGGAGGACTGATAAGCTTCTCCTTTACAGTATCAAACGCCACCTGCTGAGTATCACCCCAGGTCCACTCAGCTTTCTGTGTACGCTTTGATTTCTTAGACTTTGAAGCCTTGTTTGACTTGACAACCTTTTTTGACTTGTTAGCCTTCTTGGTTAAGTCATGACCCTGTAAAAGCTTATTCAGGGGTTGTACTATCTTGGCATAGTCTTTCACAAACCGTCGATAGTACCCGCTAAACCCCAAGAACTGGCGCAGCTCCTTCAGGTTTGTAGGTGCTGGCCAAGTCTTGACCGCAGATACCTTCTCTGGATCTGTAGCTATGCCATTTTCAGATACGACATGACCGAGATATGTCACTTCAGTTTTGAAGAACTCGCATTTTGATGGTTTGAGTTTCAAGCCGTGCTGGACGAGTCTGGCGAATACTGACTCTAGTCGGTCCAGATGTTCGTCAAAGGTACGGGAAAATATTAGGATGTCATCTAAGAAGATGAGGCATTCCTTCAGATGCATATCACCCATGCACTTTTCCATCAAACGTTGGAAAGTAGCTGGAGCACAGGTGAGACCAAACCCCATTCTATTGGTTTCCCAGAATCCCAGGTTACCAACTGAGAATGCAGTTTTTTCGATATCCGATTCCTCGACCTCCACCTGCCAATAACCTGAACGCAGGTCTAGCTTAGAAAAATAACGGGAACCATTTATGGTATCCACGGTATCATCAAAGCGAGGGAGCATATATGCATCCTTTCTGGTACGTGAATTTAGCATCCGGTAGTCGATGCAGAATCTAAGACTTCCATCCTTCTTTCGTACTAGTACGACATTAGAGGAAAATGGACTATTAGACTCTCTAATCACACCAGCCTCCTGCATCTCCTTTATATGTTGACGAACCTCCTCATACATGCCAGGTGGTATCTTACGATATGGCTGTTTGAAGGGCCGTTCGTCCAACAGTTCGATCTTATGTTTAATAAGATTAGTTTTACCTAAATCGAACTGACTTTTGGAGAATGCATGTTCCCAATTACCTAAGACCTGGCGAACCCTTAATAACTGTTCCTCGGTGAGATTAGTTTTATCAATATGCACACCAAGTTCTTCAGGTAGAGATAACTTTTCCTCCTGTGATGTTGGAAGATCGGAAGCCAAATTGTCTACTACCTGTACCTGGTTAACAGTACATAATATTGACCTTGGGTTTAAAACCACAGGCTTTGCTGAGATATTACAAAGCTTCACTGGTATTTTGTGAGTAGCTGTATTTTGCTTAATTTTCAGCACCCGAGGGCAAACAGTATACCGAGACGAAGAGTTCTCCTGGTTCTCTGTGACTAGGTCAGTTATTTCCGGGTCTACACCCCGGACTATTCCATTTATGACAGCAGTTGTATAGGGAGCAATAGTGACAGGTTTCTTACTCAACATTCTCACTGCGAATGAACAGGAGATACTATCCACTGCAGCCTGCCACTCTTTAGGTACTACTGAATCCTCCAATGTTGCCCTCTTAACTAGGCGAATGACATTGGTGCCCAGGATAACAGGACAAGTACTGTTATATTCTGTGTTGCATCAGTACCTGGAAAGCTTGTTCTGCCATAGCCGGAATCTCAACCTCACACTCTATATAGCCTAAATAATTCAAAGTTGAACCATTAGCTACTGTAACATCCAATCCTAGAGTGTCTAAGCTCTGGAGTAGAGGTTTACATTGAAGACCTGTATAAAACTTTTCTGATAGGGTAGAAACCATCGAACCACTATCTATTAGTGCTTTGACCTTTTGACCTTCGACAAAAACAGGACTTTCATTCGACACACCCAATAATCTATCTAAAATATCTTGACCTTGGCCTTTTGACTTATGTTCAGTCCCTGATTGGCCGTTAGCAGAGACTGTATCTAGTTTGGGTGATCTTCATTTTTGGCTTTCCCTTTATTGTTCCACTTACCACGGCCTCTAGACTTGTTGTAACCTCCACGGCCACGACCTTTGTTCTGACCTGACCTTTGACCTGCATCTGCTTTATCACTTGTGGACTGTGAACCAAGTTTGTTCAAAATTTTGTCCAACTTACTTTCAAGTTGAGAGTTCTTCTGCTCTAGACTTTCTAGCTTTTTAACAAACTTATCTTCCATCTCAGTAACAGAAGCAATTTGTGGGTCAGATTCAACACTAATGGCATGCTGGTGTCCCTTTTTTGGCTGGCTTGCACCTGCAGTAGAGGAGATATTTAATTCCTTCTCCACTATTCGAATTTCCCTTAAAAGCTCATAAAAGCTAGTTATTGTGTCATACTTATGACGAGTCTGACTCTTAAGTTTGTCAGATCTCAGGGAAGTCCAAAACTTATGACGCATTAGGTCATTTTTAGCCGACTTATGTAGAGAACCACTCTCTATAGCAGTCTGCAGCAAAGCCTCTAACCGGCAACCGAATGCAGTGGCAGATTCATTGGATTTCTGACTAGAGTTAAAAAACTCCTGCATCAGCATTCCATGTGTGGAAATATCCCCGAACAAAGAATCTAATTTCCCCAAGATTTCCACAGGAGAGGCTTTATCACCTACAGTTAAAAGAGTCCTCCTTGCAATACCACGAAGTGACCTCCTAATGGCCTGCACAAGGGTGCTGGAGGTTATATCAGAGTCTCTATTGAGGCATCTGATCTCATACCTCCACTCCGCATAGGAAACATCTCCTTTTAAAGGTGGCTCTTCCCCTGAAAACTGGGGTACCTTAGGGATATATTGAGAATTACCGCCATACATACTTGTACCATGGCCAGAGTGGTCTGGTGGATGTGTTTGGCTTGTACCAACAAAACTAAATTTATGCATAGGCGTGCTAGCAGCATTAGGGATAGGAGGTGGTCCCCCATCAGTAACAGGAGTAATCCTGTACTTCCCAAGTTTTGCTAGAGCCTCTAACAACTGCTCCTCAGTCAATGTGACCTCGGATTCTACATGTTCTTCCCCTTCCTCCTCCTTGACATTGTCAGGATTTTTGGAAGGTGCTCCTACTACTTCCGCCATTGGAATACAACGGAATAATATACAATATACAAAGTAAATAAATATAAAATCCTGCAAAGTACAACAGGACTATGAATGTCAAGTAAAACTGCACTTGAAATTCAACATATATACTCAATCTACAAAAGTTCTATTTAATTACTGTGGTTGGGGAGCCCCCTACCTAGCAGTGTATAATAAATGAAAACTACATAAATACACAACTAGCAGCAATCAACAAATGCCTTAGCCACTAAACGTTTCATCCAAAACCTGGCTAAGACAGGACTGGGATGTATACCATCTTTATACAACGAGTAATTAATGACTGGTTTACGACCTGCTCGTTTATACTGAAGCAAATCGCACCTGAAATTCAAAGAATGAACACCTAACCTACAATTTATGTCCTTGATATAACTATTTAAATTCTCTATGCGATTTTCCAAAATAACATCCTGCTGGTTATAGGACTCTGGGTTTGCGTGGCCTTTGTAGGCATTCCACACCCTAACTGAATATGGCGGAATCTCTAGAAATACAAGTTTTACCTTACTAAATGTGGATATAAATTTCACTAATCTATCAATATGGAATTTGCAATAATCAGAACATTCCTCATCAGTACTGTGACTCAAGGAGATGAATGGGCCTCTCTTAGTAGTAATATCACACGTACCTAACCAAATATACAATGTAATGTTGCCATGTTTATCAATAATTCCTGACAAATTTTTAGTGAGCCAGCTATAACTTTGGTCAAATTTAGCACCCGCCTTACAATAGAAATCAAATTTGTATCCCAGACACTCAATTATATCTAAATGGTTCCTCAGTGAAAAACCCTTACTACTTGTTAACAACACTGGGGTAAATTTAAGAGAATCTGGTGCATTCAAAGGCTTCTCAAGAAATTTCTTAAGTTTACTTAGACTCATTTGTCATGAATGACCAAAATATAAACAATACAACTAGTTTCACAGCAGATATATATAAGAGTTTACAATAGTTACACAATTATTATGGTTTATATCAAAAGTTTGGTGTACTCGTGCATTAAATCAAAAAGGAGTGGACAGACATAAAACATGAACTTCAATAGACAAAATACACTGTAACACAACATGCATACAATACCTCTTTCTCTCTAGTGACTGGGCTGGGAGTGTGCACAGGATACAAAATGATGAATGAGAACAGATGTCAATTTGCTAAACTGCTTCACAGGCTTCCCTCACAGGTCCCTGGTAAACCCAAACATCAAGTATCCTATCAGTATACACATTAATATATGTCAATACGATAGATAATATCTATACACAATATACAACATAATAATATTTATATGTATAACAAGTTATATTTACGTAAATGTCAGTAGCTAATATCAAAGATATTTTAACAATGTACAGTGTGTAAATGAATGTTATGAATTTATGACAGTCTGAAAAATTATAAATTACAACGGCGCTGAAATGAATGACTAGACTAGAATTTCTCACGATAAATAGTGAATATGGTATATAATATATGAATAACACGAGGTATAACGTTAGATACACTTGCAATGTTCAGTCAACCCCGTCAGCTTCCATATATATAATGTCTAAATTCACAAAAAATATCGTCCTCTGGTCCACCTTGACCTCGCCGAAATAACAATACTCTTCACCACCATCCTCCGTACATCATCCAATGCACTGTCATGTAGCGGCCATCATCCAGGGCTTCGCAAGCTCCGACTCTCTACATTTACAATAACTGTTCTGCACTTATGCGGCCATTATAGCCGTCGGACGTAATCCGGCGTTATCCCCCTTGCCTGCATTGTCGACTTCCGTCGTAGTCAATATGGGCCACTGGTTCACCTCTAACTTTCGTTGGGCGCCATTTGTAACCCTTCTAGCTCGGCGATACAACTCGACACGAGTTTATGGTTTCAATGTGTTTATTTTCTATATATATATGAACCTGCAATAAAAGATACGAAACTATCACTTAATATATATGTACAGGTGTAGTTTCGGTTTCTATTTATAGCATGGTATATTTAAAAATGCATTTAGACGGAGCTACTGTTATACAGTTATATAATTAGTATACAGGTACTTACCAGCGACCGGAGAGGAAGGCAATACTGTGACAATATAGAATATATCTATGCAGGAGCTCCGTCCTGCTTCGCAGCTAAGTGCTGAGTGAATGGGACATACAGGGTAGACAGGGTGGTGATGTGTGCAGGTGGAATCACGTGCAACTCGCTCACGACACGATATACCCGTGGTGATACGGGTACATCCAAAACAGCACAAACAAGTGTGACTTAGTGCAATGAGTACACCCTGTTACATATATATAGATACATACCTACACAGTGTTATTGTACTGTTATATATATAGATACATACCTACACAGTGTTATTGTACCGTACTATATATAGATACATACCTACAGTGTTATTGTACCGTACTATATATAGATACATACCTACACAGTGTTATTGTACCGTACTATATATAGATACATACCTACACAGTGTTATTGTACCGAACTATATATAGATACATACCTACACAGTGTTATTGTACCGTACTATATATAGATACATACCTACACAGTGTTATTGTACCGTACTATATATAGATACATACCTACACAGTGTTATTGTACCGTTATATATATAGATACATACCTACAGTGTTATTGTCCGTACTATATATAGATACATACCTACACAGTGTTATTGTACTGTTATATATATAGATACATACCTACAGTGTTATTGTACCGTACTATATATAGATACATACCTACACAGTGTTATTGTACCGTTATATATATAGATACATACCTACACAGTGTTATTGTTACATACCTACACAGTGTTATTGTACCGTTATATATGTAGATACATACCTACACAGTGTTATTAAACAAAACAACAAACACAATACTGATAGTAATGGCCACGGTGTTTATTTTTTGTATTGCCAATTTAAACGGGCGTCAATTACGGCCCACAATTCAAGAGGCGTCAATAACGGCCTGCACAAGAAAGGGCGTCAAAAACGGCCCACAATTCAAGAGGCGTCAATAACGGCCTGCACAAGAAAGGGCGTCAATAACGGCCCACAAGTCAAGAGGCGTCAATAACAGCCTACACAAGAAAGGGCGTCAATAACGGCCCATACAGTACATAAATCAAAGGCGTCAATAACGGCCCAATATGCATAAATACCAGTACAAGAAACAAATATAATGACAATGCAAGTTGACTGAAAATTAAGACATTTGGTGAACAAGGAGAATCATATCCCATATTATGCCAATTTATTTAAACTTATATGTGAATGAAATATAATATATGATTATTCACTGCACCGATGCTAGCGAAGTCCTGCCACATGTAGTCCCAAAGGACCGCAAGTGCTGTTAAGCTGGTAACAAATCCAAGAGCTAATTTTTTTTTTTTTTTTTTTTTTAAATAACGCGAAGCAGATACAAATGTATACAGACCAAATTAAATGTCCCGAAATTGATTGACCACTGAACATTTTGTCCATCCTGATGGAACCCCACAAGTGGATAGGTAAATTCTCCAAAAGGTGCATCTTAATCAGCATAAATGACCATCTACAAGGTCAGCAACAATCCAAGGTGTCTGGAACAAAGAGAAAACCAGCACAGAAAACTATTCTAAAATATGGGAAAGGGTGGGAGGGTTTCTTTTACACCGCGACGATATGAAACCGAAAGGTCACTTCCGGTGCAAAAGAAAAGGTCAACGGTGTTAGCAACTGGTACAAGGGAGGTATTTCAAATTGCCATCAAATCAATTAGTCCCCCCCCCTCGTTTGGGAAACTTAATTATGCTATTTAAAAACAAATAAACAAGTGTTGTTCGATTAAATAACCCAAGTTATTCGGTAGTAATAACTTGTATTATTGTACCGTTATATATATAGATACACACCTATACAGTGTTATTGTATCGTACTATATATAGATACATAACTATACAGTGTTATTGTACCGTACTATATATAGATACATACCTACACAGTGTTATTGTACCGAACTATATATAGATACATACCTACACAGTGTTATTGTACCGTTATATATACAGATACATACCTACACAGTGTTATTGTACCGTTATATATATAGATACATACCTACACAGTGTTATTGTACCGTACTATATATAGATACATACCTACACAGTGTTATTGTACCGAACTATATATAGATACATACCTACACAGTGTTATTGTACCGTTATATATACAGATACATACCTACACAGTGTTATTGAACCGTACTATATATAGATACATACCTATACAGTGATATTGTACCGTACTATATATAGATACATACCTACAGTGTTATTGTATCGTACTATATATAGATACATACCTACACATTGTTATTGTACCGTACTATATATATATACATACCAAACAGTGTTATTGTACCGTACTATATATAGATACATACCTACACAGTGTTATTGTACCGTTATGTATATAGATACATACCTACACAGTGTTATTGTACCGTACTATATATAGATACATACCTACACAGTGTTATTGTACCGTACTATATATAGATACATACCTACACAGTGTTATTGTACCGTTATATATATAGATACATACCTACACAGTGTTATTGTACCGTACTATATATAGATACATACCTACACAGTGTTATTGTACTGTTATATATATAGATACATACCTACACAGTGTTATTGTACTGTTATATATATAGATACATACATACACAGTGTTATTGTACCGTACTATATATAGATACATACCTACACAGTGTTATTGTACCGTACTAAATATAGATACATACCTACACAGTGTTATTGTACCCTACTATATATAGATACATACCTACACAGTGTTAGTGTACCGTTATATATATAGATACATACCTACACAGTGTTATTGTACCGTACTATATATAGATACATACCTACACAGTGTTATTGTACTGTTATATATATAGATACATACCTACACAGTGTTATTGTACTGTTATATATATAGATACATACCTACACAGTGTTATTGTACCGTACTATATATAGATACATACCTACACAGTGTTATTGTACCGTACTATATATAGATACATACCTACACAGTGTTATTGTACTGTTATATATATAGATACATACCTACACAGTGTTATTGTACCTTACTATGTATAGATACATACCTACACAGTGTTATTGTATCGTACTATATATAGATACATACCTACACAGTGTTATTGTACCGTACTATATATAGATTCATACCTACAGTGTTATTGTACCGTACTATATATAGATACATACCTACACAGTGTTATTGTACCGTACTATATATAGATACATACCTACACAGTGTTATTGTACCGTACTATATATAGATACATACCTACACAGTGTTATTGTACCGAACTATATATAGATACATACCTACACAGTGTTATTGTACCGTACTATATATAGATACATACCTACACAGTGTTATTGTACCGTACTATATATAGATACATACCTACACAGTGTTATTGTACCGTACTATATATAGATACATACCTACACAGTGTTATTGTACTGTTATATATATAGATACATACCTACACAGTGTTATTGTACCGTACTATATATAGATACATACCTACAGTGTTATTGTACCGTTATATATATAGATACATTCCTACACAGTGTTATTGTACTGTACTATATATATATACATACCTACACAGTGTTATTGTACCGTACTATATATAGATACATACCTACACAGTGTTATTGTACCGTACTATATATAGATACATACCTACACAGTGTTATTGTACCGTACTATATATAGATACATACCTACACAGTGTTATTGTACCGTTATATATATAGATACATACCTACAGTGTTATTGTACCGTACTATATATAGATACATACCTACACAGTGTTATTGTACCGTACTATATATAGATACATACCTACAGTGTTATTGTACCGTATTATATATAGATACATACCTACACAGTGTTATTGTACCGTTATATATATAGATACATACCTACACAGTGTTATTGTACCGTTATATATAGATACATACCTACACAGTGTTATTGTACTGTACTAGATATAGATACATACCTTTACAGTGTCATTGTAACGTTATATATATAGATACATACCTGCACAGTGTTATTGTACCGTACTATATATAGATACATACCTACAGTGTTATTGTACCGTTATATATATAGATACATACCTACACAGTGTTATTGTACCGTACTATATATATATAGATACATACCTACACAGTGTTATTGTACCGTTATATATATATATAGATACATACATACAGTGTTATTGTACCGTACTATATATAGATACATACCTACAGTGTTATTGTACCGTTATATATATAGATACATACCTACACAGTGTTATTGTTACATACCTACACAGTGTTATTGTACCGTTATATATATAGATACATACCTACACAGTGTTATTGTTACATACCTACACAGTGTTATTGTACCGTTATATATATAGATACATACCTACACAGTGTTACTGTACCGTTATATATAGATACATACCTACACAGTGTTATTGTACTGTACAAGATATAGATACATACCTTTACAGTGTTATTGTACCGTTATATATATATAGATACATACCTACAGTGTTATTGTACCGTACTATATATAGATACATACCTACACAGTGTTATTGTACCGTTATATATATAGATACATACCTACACAGTGTTATTGTTACATACCTACACAGTGTTATTGTACCGTTATATATGTAGATACATACCTACACAGTGTTATTAAACAAAACAACAAACACAATACTGATAGTAATGGCCACGGTGTTTATTTTTTGTATTGCCAATTTAAACGGGCGTCAATTACGGCCCACAATTCAAGAGGCGTCAATAACGGCCTGCACAAGAAAGGGCGTCAAAAACGGCCCACAATTCAAGAGGCGTCAATAACGGCCTGCACAAGAAAGGGCGTCAATAACGGCCCACAAGTCAAGAGGCGTCAATAACAGCCTACACAAGAAAGGGCGTCAATAACGGCCCATACAGTACATAAATCAAAGGCGTCAATAACGGCCCAATATGCATAAATACCAGTACAAGAAACAAATATAATGACAATGCAAGTTGACTGAAAATTAAGACATTTGGTGAACAAGGAGAATCATATCCCATATTATGCCAATTTATTTAAACTTATATGTGAATGAAATATAATATATGATTATTCACTGCACCGATGCTAGCGAAGTCCTGCCACATGTAGTCCCAAAGGACCGCAAGTGCTGTTAAGCTGGTAACAAATCCAAGAGCTAATTTTTTATTTTTTTATTTTTTAAATAACGCGAAGCAGATACAAATGTATACAGACCAAATTAAATGTCCCGAAATTGATTGAGCACTGAACATTTTGTCCATCCTGATGGAACCCCACAAGTGGATAGGTAAATTCTCCAAAAGGTGCATCTTAATCAGCATAAATGACCATCTACAAGGTCAGCAACAATCCAAGGTGTCTGGAACAAAGAGAAAACCAGCACAGAAAACTATTCTAAAATATGGGAAAGGGTGGGTGGGTTTCTTTTACACCGCGACGATATGAAACCGAAAGGTCACTTCCGGTGCAAAAGAAAAGGTCAACGGTGTTAGCAACTGGTACAAGGGAGGTATTTCAAATTGCCATCAAATCAATTAGTCCCCCCCTCGTTTGGGAAACTTAATTATGCTATTTAAAAACAAATAAACAAGTGTTGTTCGATTAAATAACCCAAGTTATTCGGTAGTAATAACTTGTATTATTGTACCGTTATATATATAGATACACACCTATACAGTGTTATTGTATCGTACTATATATAGATACATAACTATACAGTGTTATTGTACCGTACTATATATAGATACATACCTACACAGTGTTATTGTACCGTTATATATACAGATACATACCTACACAGTGTTATTGAACCGTTATATATATAGATACATACCTACACAGTGTTATTGTACCGTACTGTATATAGATACATACCTACACAGTGTTAATGTACCGTACTATATATAGATACATACCTACACAGTGTTATTGTACTGTTATATATATAGATACATACCTACACAGTGTTATTGTACTGTTATATATATAGATACATGCCTACACAGTGTTATTGTACTGTTACATATATAGATACATGCCTACACAGTGTTATTGTACTGTTATATATAGATACATAACTACAAAGTGTTATTGTACTGTTATATATATAGATACATACCTACACAGTGTTATTGTACTGTTATATATATAGATACATGCCTACACAGTGTTACATTACTGTTCCGTTATAGATATACGTACTGGCACATAATTTGTATTAAAGTCCCATTATTATAGTCAGTGACTTGGGTTTTATAGAATAATTAAAAACAACTAGTATTAATTGAATACGAGTGTAGAGGGTAATTGATATAGCGGCTTTCCTTCGTAATAACAAATATATTTCACAAGTACAATTGTGTATTACTAATATTTGGCACCGTTTACGAGAAAATGAATTAATATACCAAATAATATTCACGAGACTGAATCATATTTATTGTTACTGAAGGCACTATCAATATTCTGGTTTTACTACCTGCAGATGCATGAAAAGACAGTATCTGTCCTAATGTATTTGAAAACCTAACAATCTTTCCCTTTGGATAACTGAATGTAGTAATATATGCTTCGCTTTTTATTAGTGTTGGCTGGCTAAAATGTAATTTTCAACTGGAGTTTTTAATGAAAGGTCCTTTTTGTTATTTTTCACTTTCATTACGGTGCAAATAATTACTTTTTAAACTGCGCTTCTATAAATAACTTTCCCAGCTCTTTACAGGGCAGCAAAAATAATTCCTTTGTTGGTATGATATTTCGCTAAATAGAAATGTAATAAAAAGACCCACGTCTCCTGGGCCAATAATTCACTGTTACATATTTATAGTTTTAAACAATTCGCCACACAGACATTGGTAGCTGATCCGTTCTTAGTACATTGACACGGAGTTCATAAATTGTATTTCTACGAATATGCTTTAACCTTAATTGTGTATAACAAAGCTATACATTTGATTTGAGTTAGTTAACCCCTATACACAAAATGCCAACATGTTGTACTTTAGTCTAGTTATATGGTCTATATATACTGATATAGATTTTTCTATCTAACAACCAATACTGATCCCTCTTATGAATATTGAAATACGTGTCGGATATAGCGATACACGAGACTATACAGTACAGAGTGTTCTATAAATTTATGTCTGTGGGTTTGGTAGGACATTGGGTAAGTGGTCTGGTGTTCAACAATAATTGAATTACTTACTATAATAGATAGATAACTACTCCAGCTTAATAACATGTACACATTGTTTTTTTTACTGTTCATTGTGTTCTCAGTTCGACTTATACTGTCTTCTGATTCTCTGTCAATCGGAAACTTAACTTATAGAAAATCACATGAAAATATCATTCAGCAAAAATGAACCCCATATATCTACCAGATTGTGACAATGTTAAAAACGAAGAAGAAAAAAGTTTTTAATAACATATACAGATTTTTTACTGAAAGGAATTAAATATACTGTTTTCGGAGTCTGCCTACAATATAACACAGAAAGGTTACTATATATAACAATGCATTTACTTGATATGCGTCAGTAAACACAAATCACACCCCAGAGAACAGCACAACCGGTTGCTTTCTGTACAGGTAGATCTATCCGACTTTTTCATTCTATTCCGATCTTGAGATCTGCATCGTGCATGCACTCAGCTACGCTTTGCTAAACATATTACAGGTATTTTATGAGTGGCGCATGCGTGGGTTTTAATGTTAAAACATTCGTATATGGTCGCGGATTTCCGGACCTAGACAACCGTGTGAATTCCAGGTTTACATGGCAGTACATATACAGTTCATGAATTGACAATATGGCGTCTAAATCGGTCTTTCGTGCGCAAATACCGATAAGAGTGAAAGGTAATGTGTCATGTGCTAACCACCACGGTACTGAAGTGAGTCTCTGCTGCCGACAGTGCTCAGAACTGGCCTGCATCCGTTGCATAGCTAGCGTTCACGACGGACATGTGCTGGACAGTCTATCTGAAGTCATTGCTACAAAGAAAGGTAACATTCAGTCATTTATTGTCCGAACAGAGCAGAACGATGTTATCAATTTGAAAACAGAAGTTGGATCCATCGCTCAAAAGCTAGAAGAGAATGAAAGTAAATTTCAACTACATCAAAATGAACTAGAAAAGCAGGGTAACCAATTGAAAGACGCAATCGATATTATCATAAAGAAGTCCATCTCCAGTTGTACAGAACTCAAGCGGGAAAATGAAAAACGTCTAAACAAGTATAAAAACGACCTGGAGACGAGAATGACTGATCTGACCGAATTGGTACAGAAATGTCGAGACACTATAGAATCAGATTGTGACGTTGAGATATTTGACACGGAGAAAGAATTAGATATGTCACCAACTGTGGCACTTAACTTGTGCAACATGAACTTTACACCAAACATGCAACCCCAAGGGTATCTAGACCTTGCTATGGGGAGAATAACTGCTGTTGGATACCAATTGAATGCTTTTAATGTCAATGAAGATGATGATGCACAGTCTTCGATGAAAACATTGAAAGAAGTAACACAGAGAAAAGCTCCATACAACGTCAGTGCCATTTGTGCTAACAAAGCGCAAGGGGCGTGGATCTGCAGTAGCGAAGTATCATCTGTTTATCAGTTAAATGATTCAATATGGAGATGTGGAAAAGAAGATTGCAAAGTTCGTGTCAATGATATAGGTATATCACCAGTTACCGGCAACTTGTGGGCAAGTTCAGAAGAAAACAATGCGATAATTGAGATCCAAACACAAGGTTCAGCAGTCAACAGGTTTACAACTACTTCATCTCCACGATGTCTCTGTGTGACAAGAGATAGCAGGGTCATTGTTGGGATGGCTCGCAAACTTGTTTGTTGTGATGCTCATGGAGATATCCTGCTTAACAAGATTGTTAGCACACCAACTAAGGTCGCTTCCTGTTCTACCTCCGGGAACCTAGCTGTGGTCGAGTTAGATTTCCCCGAGCACGAAGGCAAAGGAAAGCCTCATATCTTGGTTCTGGACAAAGTGTTCAAAGAGTGTTATCGATTTTACAATGACAGAGAGGGAAAAGGAATGAATCCAGAAAGTTCTGCTTTAAACACATTCCGTCCTAGTGATATAGTTTTTGATTCCGCAGGAAATCTGTTAGTTGGTGACTATGGAAACAAATCCATTTTGATCCTCGATACTACTGGAGAGGTGGTCAAATCCATTTACAGTGATTCCTGGCATGTCGTGGCGATGAGCATCAACAGTGAAGACAGTGTGTGGGCAGTGTTTAGGTACCGAGATTACCCTAACTATAAAATCAAAGTGTTGAAACCCATGTATTAACGTTTAATGGACAATGCCTTGTATGTATGGTCAAGACATGGAACCAGTACCATCATACATTTTGTATATAACCTTACGCTGTCGGAAGGCCAATCAGGAACGAGACAACATTCTCATGTTATAAGAACACTTGTCGTCAAATGTGTTTTACCGATATATTATATTTACAACTCTTGCCATGTCATTTCATTGGACCAACTCCTTCCCGGGAATCGGGGCAGAGTCCATGGCAAATCTCGGAGGTTGGATTGTTCCCGGCAAACTTGTTTTTGCATTAGGCATCTGAAATGTTGGTCAAATGTTTTGATTTTGGACTAACAATCCAGCGGTTACCATGAACAGCAAAACATGTTTCGCGTATTTACATTTGAATGTAGTAAAACAGTGCAATGTTACATGCCAAATTTTCCAATTTGGTTACAACTATTTAGTGACCAATTTGGACTTATTGGACAGGATATTGCGTGTCAATTTGTTACAATCTGTCATTTTGTTACAACTATTTTTGTAACGAATTGGGACATCTGTCCTGTAAAAAAAAAATTACAATTTGGCACGCAAAGGCCTGTCAAGTGCGTCCGAATTTGTTACAAAAACGGATGTACAATGTAACAAATTCACACATTGTAACAAATTGAGACGCTATAACCCTAACCTGTCAAACACGTCCCGATTTGGCATGCTACAGTGAACGCCGAATTAGCCGGCGGACTGGACGCAAATATAGCCGATATTATTGTGGTACTACACATTACACTTACCACTGATATGATTTTTTTAAATTTCTCATTTTCTTTATATTTATTTCACACTCGTAGGTCTAGACTGTCTATGTATCTATCCTCTTAACTGTCACTAAGGAGTATATCATAATGGTCATACAATTCCAAAACAGTCAATAGGTTGCAAACAATGTATTTTTGTATTACCAATTTCTTCTGGTCGTCGATCCCGTCTCAGTTACTAAACGATATATACCAGCTTAGAAGTTAAAATATTGTAAAAAGTAAAAAGCGGAATCTTATGTGTGGTGTTTATAGCCATGTACATTATTGTATATTGCTTAGGATATCCATATTTATCCACAAATGTTTCCTTGTTTATTCAAAAGAAGTTAGTAACATTTTATCTTCATATATAATGCTCTTTATAAATGAAATGTGTACTGGGTTCATATGTAGAGTTCTTTTCATTTTTAACAGTTATTATTCCAAATAAAGCCAAACAAAAACAATTGTGGGATCATGAAAATTGGCATAATTTGTATTTTCACTACTGGGTACGTACACATCAGAAATAACATTATGGAAAAGGGTTCCTAGAGACCTTGGTTTGGTTTGGTTTATTTTGTTTAGCGTCCTATTAACAGCTAAGGTCATTTAAGGACGGCCTCCCGTGCGTCCGACATGCATGCGTGTGGTGAGTGCGTATGTGAGGTTTTGGGAGGCTGCGGAACATAAAAGGTATGTTCGTGTTAAGTCTCCTTGTGACAGACCGAAACTGTCATAAGTGTTTGAAAAAAAAATCATTATAATACACATCAATAAGTCAACAGTTTATTATAAAAATGCATGTTTAAGAATGCAAATGATTTAACAGTGAAAATAAGTAAATAGCAAAGATATTGCAACAAACAATAACTACAAAGAGATATCCCATTTACACGGGATTCAATAAAAAAAGTTATGCATTGTTATCAGTATCTAATGTCTGAAATATCTAAATAAAGGACCCTTACAGTTATACTGGTACTAGAGATTGACAGATTCTTTTTGTACACAGGGACATAATTTACCTATAGTGTCACTTATAAACATACAAATGTACATAGGCACATGTCCTTGTTATACACTGAATGTGTTTGGTTTACATACACTTCGTACAACCTACAGGCCCCTGTGGTTCAACTCTGCACATATGATTATAAAATCCTGTAGGCAATATCTTAAATGTTCTGACAAAATTAATTAATTCTTTTATCAAATTGCAAGCAAAACTGCAATATTCAATGCTCAAGAAAATGCAAGATAGTATTTATATATCTATATTAAATGGGCTTGGGGTCCATACATGGACAAACCAGATGCCACTTCAAAACTTTTCAAAATCATAATTTTTTTTCATGCAAAATTATTTTCACAAATTTTACAGTTTAGTGTCTCAAGTCCAGCTAGGTATTCTAAATGTAGAGACGAGACGATTCCTTCTATAAAACACCACAAAACAGCTACTGGACATGTTATTTGTTCACTGATCAGCATAGTCTCTATACCTGTATTTAAATGGTCGTGTGTACATGTACATGTGCTCACGGTACCGACACTTGTGCATAGTCAATAGGGAAATGAGCATTTTAACTATTTTGAATCAAAACATTAAAACAGGAAACATTTAATGAGAAATCAATCGTTTTAGTACATCTGATTACCAGTAAATATTGATATTCCAAAACTTCAAACAGTTCACAATGTCCAAAAATTTTGTGATCAATAATAGTCAGCTAGTGAAAATATCAAACAGTATGAACAAGCCCCTAGTACAACTCCTAGGGCCTTTTGTTAACATTTCTTTTTAATTCCTGAATAATAACAACTTCCTGATTTAAAGTTTTGCCAATTAATATTTTTGAAATATTCTCACAGCATTTCAGGATGCAGTTCTCATTTCCAGGTATGTTTGTCTGTTACTGTTTTCCTAGGATGACGCCACCTTCGCTAGCAAAGGATTCTGATTGCGTTACACTCCAAACAATGTGCATTATTATTTTAGTTAGTTTTTGCGCCAATATCATTGGACGTTGAGACCCCACGTGACCATCCTTAAAACAGTGATCGACCGATAAAAGTTGATTGAAAAAGTTGATTGACCGATCCATCTATAAATAGATCGGGAAAAAACCGCGGCAGAGCATCAGAGCATGTTAGTCATTTGAGCGTTTGATTCAGAAGGGCACTGAAATAAACAGTCAAGCGTCTAGCGTGATCTTGATTGTAAACAATCGCAGACGAGACGAGTCGAAATGGCTGACAGGTTTGCTTCTCTGTCAGTGGATGAAAAAGACAGAATCCTTTTCCATCAATACAAAGCCAGTTGCAAATTTGCCCCAGATTCCTGTACCAGTATTCAACAGCTGTCAAAACATAACCATCAATTATAACATTTTTCAGAAATGAAAATTCTTTTGTTGTGACAGAAATAAATGTTCAAATTTGAAGAAATGTTTTATTGTTTATTTGATGAACACAAAACCAAGAAAAATAATAAAACAGTTATAGCCTTTAGATTTCGGTCGATGCATGGTTTTATTGACCGAAGAAAAATTATCAACCTCGGACTTCGTCCTCGGTCGATAATTTTTCTTCGGTCAATAAAACCATGCATCGACCTCATCAAAAGGCTATAATTGTATAGTGTAACGCAATCAGAAACCTTCTCTAGCGAAAATGGGATGACACAAGTGTAGAAATTTGTCTGGTAGAAGATACAATAAGAAATACTAGTATACTCAATATGTGAATAAGCACGGAAATATATATCTGTCACAGAGGTTAATATTCAGCTTATACACCAATACATACACATTCACATTAACATTGGGACTTCATATACAGTAGCACAACAAATGGACTAGGGTAACAATATATTAACAGTAAATATCTGATTATATCATTCTACATATATCACATTCTTTACCAAAACCAGAAACATCTATTCATCACCAACTTTCTGTCAAACCTTGAATGGGGAATCACATGAGTTCCTGTGTGTTTGAATTAAGTCTAATATCCTGGTTAACATACAGAACATACAATCAAATTCATTATCTAGTTAGGCAAACCCCATTCACCTTTATTTCTCCAATTATCTTCAAAATCATTGAAAAGCTTAATAAGTTAACTACTTGGTGGGAATTTCCCTTTAGTCTTGTGGTAGTATTTCCATGTAGAGGGTCGCTAGTTAGAGTCCCAGCCAATATATCTATCATATCCAAATGATTGTATAAAGCACAGTACTCATGATCAGCCAGTGGGGAAAGGTTCGATAAATTATCTACATTTGTACAGGTATATTTAGAACTTACTGGGAATTTCTTTCTAATGAATGAGATCATATTAAAGAGACCAATACTACAAAATGGCTGTGAAAATACATAAAAAAACATGAAATTTAAGTTTTAAAAGGTTATGGTATGAAAATTTAACAAACTCTGCTAAAATCTTAAAGACTGTGATCTTTAACGCTACATGTCTATTGTCATAGAATAGTAAGCTACCTGAGATCTCGTCACGATGCCTAATGACCTGTATACAATCAATGCCTGATCAAAACTTGTTTAAAATTGCTTCCAAATTCTTTTTGTCTTATTTTAAAAACTTTAAAAATACTGATTATGCTTGAAATAAATAAAATTCTATTTGTTATTTTTTCTTTTGCTTCTGTATTGTTAATACACATCGCCAATATTTAATGCCAGTAAGTCATCCCCCTAAGATAATTACAGGGATATTAACCTTTTATCACAAGTACATACTGACTAGTGAAGATTAATACTGTTTAATATGTTATTCAGAGATACATCAGGATGAAAAGCAAAACAAATGTGTGGTAATTCAATCCTTTTGACATTATCACAATACACACATAAGAATAAAACAAATAAGATTTAAGGCTATGGAACATGTTGTTGATTTCTTTGCTCAATTAATATATTAACACAAATGCATTGACTTAACACAAATAACAAGAAATCAACCTTTGTCAACTAAGTGTACTCTGAATATCAGCTTCAACATTGTATCAGAAAAAATAATAACAAAATAAATATAATATTTCAGAAAATACCAGGTACCTAGACTTAGATGTCTTTTTATAACAAATTATTGATTGCTTTCATCCTCATAAGGACATTTTAGCAAAATCTAGACTTAAAAATATGCAGTTATTCTTCTTTCATCTGATAAATATTCAAGCTGTGTAAAATGAGATTATTTTTCTTATCTTTGTCAGATCAAAATCGTTTGAGAGCAAATCTTAGGATTCTAAAATATCAACACATTTCTCTGACACAATTCTACACCACATGGGCTTCAAAGGCAGTACATGTTTTCCTGAAAACAACATCCACACGGCACAATATAGCGAGCACCATCATACATCACACAGACACTTATAATATCATCAAAAATTTCATAAAAAATTCAGCAGCTATGTGTTGACTCGTGAAGATTCACACTTTTCACCTCTTGTTTATGAGTTCTTATTCTGTCTTACATATCATGAAGAACCACATTTCCTTTAAAATTAAACCATACCAGTATAAGTATGTAAGATATAATCTTATTATGAAGTTAACTACCGCCCCAGTAATACTGTACAGTACTGAGAGTCATACAACAGTTTATATGGACTGAGCAGTAGCCCAAAATGAGCTTAACATATGGAGAGAGTGTAAACTTTGAATCATTCTTCACAAGTCTACACAACTAGTGTACAAACTACCAAACAGTCTATTATAAAAGTACAATTGGTTAGCTGTTACATTATCTTGCAACTTTGGTAAAAGCAATAACTCTAGCATGTGTAAACAACTGACAGTACCACAAATGATCAACATATCTGGCATCATACTCCAGTCATAACTACTATTGCTGTGTTGCTAGATGAAAAGAGGTAATCAACTCAAATAACCTCTCTTTGTAAAACATGGCTAGTGATGAAATCAAAGTTTGTTTGGTGTACCATACTAATAAGAAGTATAAATATCATTCTCTGAAAAAATGGTTTCAGAAATCATTCAATATTTGTTACAATTTTACACTAGAATATCTGAAAATATTCAAGGTATTTGATAAATACTTTGTTTAATAGCATCAAAATATAAGAAATATTACTTGTGCAGACACGACTTCGGTATCCATCAACCAGAATGGTATTATCTATTCAGTGCACAGACTTCTGCAACTTTTTCTGTTCTGATGCAGATGTACAGTAAAATAAGTGGTTGTATAAATTTGCTTAACACTCTGGTTTATTTAAGCAAAACACTGAAAATTGAAAATTAGAAGGTTTTTCTGTGAATACTGCACCACAGATTTTACAATATCAGTAGCTTCCTTGTGTTTTAGAAATTCTGCCATACCCATGACATATATATAATGGTATTCAGCTGGTATAAACTGTATGGTTAAAAGCTACTCTTTTGAACAAACTTGTTAGTAACCGGCCAAATATCATCACCTAGACATCTTGGTTACTCAGAAGATGCATGTATTATTCAATACACATCTGAACAGGCATGTACTACAGGAGGAAGAAACCTTTGACTCATGTATTATTCAATACACATCTGAACAGGCATGTACTACAGGAGGAAGAAACCTTCTGACTGACTGATTCATCTCAGGTTTATAACAAAAGATCTATTCTGTAACTTTTTACCTAATCCATCATGAGTTTCATTGGTCAACACATAGTTCACAAACATTATTTCATTTCAATGGAAGATTATCAAAAACAAACAAAATTTAACTGGTGTTGCATATGGAATAACAAGAGGCCCATGGGGCCTGTATCGCTCACCTGGTTGGATTTGACCAAATGTCAAAATAATGTTCATGTTCAATTTATTCATACACATACTCTCTAAGGGACTGAAAGACCCTATGGATTATTTTTACAACCTAATTGTGTTTGAAGAAACTAAGTCCCTTAGGCTGGGGAAAGACCCTTGGGCCTCTTAGACTCCGCCCCTCAGGCCCCTGGGTGTTCAGAGTAAATATACAAACTCTGTTCCCCTCCCCCCAAGGATGTTCCTGACCAAATATGGTTCTAATTCATTCATAACTTTATGACTTGTAGCAATTTAAAGACTAATCTCTATTCCCCTATTTGGCCCCGCCCCTCAGGCCCCTGGGGGTTCAGAGTAAAAATTTATACAAACTCTGTTCCCCCTTCTCCCAAGGATGTTCCTGTTCAAATTCATCCATAACTTTATGACTAGTAGCGATTTAAATGATTAACCCTATTTCCTCTATTTGGCCCCGCCCCTCAGGCCCCTGGGGGTTCAGAGTAAAAATTTATACAAACTCTGTTCCCCTTCTCCCAATGATGTTCCTGACCAAATTTGGTTCAAATTCATTCATAACTTTATGACTAGTAGCGATTTAAAGGATTAACCCTATTTCCCCTCTTTGGCCCCGCCCCTCAGGCCCCTGAGGGTTCAGAGTAAAAATTTATACAAACTCGGTTCCCCTTCCCCAAAGGATGTTCCTGACCAAATCTAATTAAAATCCATGAAAAATTTTATGACTAGTAGCGATTTAAAGACTAATCTCTATTTCCCATATTTGGCTCCACCCCTCAGGCCCCTGGGGGTTCAGAGTAAAAATGTATACAAACTCTGTTCCCCTTCTCCCAAGGATGTTCCTGACCAAATCTAGTTAAAATCCATTAAAAACTTTATGACTAGTAGCGATTTAAAGACTAATATCTATTTCCCCTATTTGGCTCCACCCCTCAGGCCCCTGGGGGATCAGAGTAAAAATGTATACAAACTCTGTTCCCCTTCTCCCAAGAATGTTACTGACCAAATTTGGTTCAAATTCATTTATAACTTTATGACTAGTAGCGATTTAAAGGATTAACCTTATTTCCCCTATTGGGCCCCGCCCCTAAGGCCCCTGGGAGGCCGACCCACCGTTTATACAAAATTGGTTCCCCTTCACCCAAGGATGCTTCAGACCAAACATGGATCAAATCCCTTTATTCCTGCAGAAGAAGAAGGATTTTAAAGAATATGCTATATTCCCCTATTGGGCCCCACCACCCAGGCCCCTGGGAGGCCAGACCCACCGTTTATACAAAATTGGTTCCCCTTCACCCAATGATGTTTCAGACCAAACATGGATCAAATCCCTTTATTCCTGCAGAAGAAGAAGGATTTTAAAAAATATGCTATATTCCCCTATTGGGCCCCACCCCTCAGGTCCCTGGGAGGCTAGACCCACCGTTTATACAAAATTGGTTCCCCTTCACCCAAGGATGCTTCAGACCAAACATGGATCAAATCCTTTTATTCCTGCAGAAGAAGAAGGATTTTAAAGAATATGCAATATTCCCCTATTGGGCCCCACCCCCCAGGCCCCTGGGGGGCCAGACCCACCGTTTATACAAAATTGGTTCCCCTTCACCCAAGGATGTTTCAGACCAAATATGGATCAAATCCCTTTATTCCTACAGAAGTAGAAGGATTTTAAAGAATTTGTTATATTTCCCCTATTGGGTCCCGCCCCTCAGGCCCCTGGGAGGCCAGACCCACTGTTTATACAAAATTGGTTCCCCTTCACCCAAGGATGCTTCAGACCAAACATGGATCAAATCCCTTCATTTCTACAGAAGAAGGATTTTAAAGAATTTGCTATATTTCCCCTATTGGGCCCCACCCCTACGGCCCCTGGGGGGCCAGACCCACCGTTTATACAAAATTGGTTCCCCTTCACCCAAGGATGTTTCAGACCAAACATGGATCAAATCCCTTTATTCCTACAGAAGTAGAAGGATTTCAAAGAATTTGCTATATTTCCCCTATTGGGCCCCGCCCCTCAGGCCCCAAGGAGGCCAGACCCACCGTTTAAACAAAATTGGTTCCCCTTCACCCAAGATGCTTCAGACCAAACATGGATCAAATCCCTTTATTCCTGCAGAAGAAGAAGGATTTTAAAGAATATGCAATATTCCCCTATTGGGCCCCACCCCTAAGACCCCTGGGGGGCCAGACCCACCGTTTATACAAAATTGGTTCCCCTTCACCCAAGGATGCTTCAGACCAAATATGAATCAAATCCCTTCATTTCTACAGAAGAAGAAGGATTTTAAAGAATTTGCTATATTTCCCCTATTGGGCCCCGCCCCTAAGGCCCCTGGGGGGCCAGACCCACCGTTTATTCAAAATTGGTTCCCCTTCACCCAAGGATGCTTCAGACCAAATATGAATCAAATCCCTTCATTTCTACAGAAGATGAAGGATTTTAAAGAATTTGCTATATTTCCCCTATTGGGTCCCGCCCCTAAGACCCCTGGGGGGCCAGACCCACCGTTTATACAAAATTGGTTCCCCTTCACCCAAGGATGCTTCAAACCAAATATGAATCAAATCCCTTCATTTCTACAGAAGAAGAAGGATTTTAAAGAATTTGCTATATTTCTCCTATCGGGCCCCGCCCCTAAGGCCCCTGGGGGACCAGACCCACCGTTTATACAAAATTGGTTCCCCTTCACCCAAGGATGCTTCAGACCAAATATGAATCAAATCCCTTCATTTCTACAGAAGAAGAAGGATTTTAAAGAATTTGCTATATTTCCCCTATTGGGCCCTGCCCCTAAGGCCCCTGGGTGGCCAGACCCACCGTTTATACAAAATTGGTTCCCCTTCACCCAAGGATGCTTCAAACCAAATATGAATCAAATCCCTTCATTTCTACAGAAGAAGAAGGATTTTAAAGAATTTGCTATATTTCTCCTATCGGGCCCCGCCCCTAAGGCCCCTGGGGGGCCAGACCCACCGTTTATTCAAAATTGGTTCCCCTTCACCCAAGGATGCTTCAGACCAAATATGAATCAAATCCCTTCATTTCTACAGAAGAAGAAGGATTTTAAAGAATTTGCTATATTTCCCCTATTGGGCCCCGCCCCTAAGACCCCTGGGGGGCCAGACCCACCGTTTATACAAAATTGGTTCCCCTTCACCCAAGGATGCTTCAAACCAAATATGAATCAAATCCCTTCATTTCTACAGAAGAAGAAGGATTTTAAAGAATTTGCTATATTTCTCCTATCGGGCCCCGCCCCTAAGGCCCCTGGGGGACCAGACCCACCGTTTATACAAAATTGGTTCCCCTTCACCCAAGGATGCTTCAGACCAAATATGAATCAAATCCCTTCATTTCTACAGAAGAAGAAGGATTTTAAAGAATTTGCTATATTTCCCCTATTGGGCCCTGCCCCTAAGGCCCCTGGGTGGCCAGACCCACCGTTTATACAAAATTGGTTCCCCTTCACCCAAGGATGCTTCAAACCAAATATGAATCAAATCCCTTCATTTCTACAGAAGAAGAAGGATTTTAAAGAATTTGCTATATTTCTCCTATCGGGCCCCGCCCCTAAGGCCCCTGGGGGGCCAGACCCACCGTTTATACAAAATTGGTTCCCCTTCACCCAAGGATGCTTCAGACCAAATATGAATCAAATCCCTTCATTTCTACAGAAGAAGAAGGATTTTAAAGAATTTGCTATATTTCCCCTATTGGGCCCCGCCCCTAAGGCCCCTGGGGGGCCAGACCCACCGTTTATACAAAATTGGTTCCCCTTCACC